>NC_056735.1:1287864683-1288085671 GCF_019279795.1 Protopterus annectens
CTCAAGACAATTTACTTGGTTCACCTGCTCAGAGATTGATGTCGAGAAAAACCAGAACTACACTACCAATCAGTAAGAATTTGTTGATTCCAAGAGCTAAAAACAACAAAGCAGTAAAAGGTCTACTCATGAAAAAGCATTTGTCACAGAAATTCCATTATGGCAAAACTAGCAAACCTGTCGGTTTTAATTGAGTAGGACTTGTGAAACATCTATGTGAGGAACCGAGATCGCACATCATTAAGTCACCAAGAATGGAATTTAGGTGGAAATGGAAACATGTATTGCCAGTGTCTGAGCCAGTGTTACAGCACCTAATTCTCAGAGTATGCCATCGAATGTTCCTGTTCCAGAGAACAATTCATCTTCTGTTCCTGTTCCTGAAAGTGTCCCTTAAGTTCCTAATGAAGAGCATTCCCCAGCAACTGTCCCTGTTGCTAAACCCAGTACTGATTATTATATAATGAGGCCAGGTCGTATCTCAAAGACCTAATTCTAGATACACGGCAACCTGGACATGATTCTTACTGCTTATGGGTTTATATAATTTGCATGTGTATCTGATTGTCATTTTTCATTTGCATGACAAAATTATTGTCATTTTTCATTTCCATGACAAAATTATCAAAGAGGGAGAATGTAGATTATAGTGTGTTTGTTGTACCTTTAAAGCCATAGTAGTTTGCGGGCATGTGCATATAAGTACTGAGCACATGCAAGCAGGGTGCCATTTTGTGTAAGCAGCCAGAGTGAAAGCATGTATGTGTGTAGCAGTCAGTCAGTTAGTGAGTTTAAGTTTTATGTTCCAGCCATCCATCCTGATGTATTTGTGTGTAATAAACAAACACCCAAGCCTCATCATCTTATTTGAATACACAAGACAAGTGTCAGGAAGGACATGGAGACTCTGCACAGAAGGCACCCCAGCCAAGAATCAAACCAGAGACCTTCTTGCTGTGAGGTGACAATGCTAACTGCTGCAACACTGTGCCACCCAGCTATAAGGATTAATCTGCTGGAGTTTTTCAACAGTTAAATGTTATTCATCATCATCATTGTAACATTGTGTATACAACTTTAATAATAGACTTATATGCATGTGTACTCTTATGTGAGTAAATCTCAGTATTATACCTGATAAACTATACTTATGTAAAAGTAATATGTTACTTTAGTTAGTAACTAGTAACAGTAATATATTACTTTTTTTAGAAAAGTAATAAGTAATATATTACTTTCACTGAAAAGTAACTAGTAATAGTAACTTATTACTTGTATAAGTAACTAGCACAACACTGGTCTGATGATATGTAAGTAAAGGGGAATTTACATCTTTAGGAGATATGCATTTTTTAATAATTGGATTAGCCAAACTACTGTGAAGACATGTTGGTCAAAATATAAGGAATTATCAACAAGAGTGCCTAGATCCCTTACAACACTGAAGGGCATCTTACTGATACGGTATGAGAAAATGCATCCTGTCCAAATGTCCAAAACCCCTTCTACCCTAAAAAAAAAATCATAACTTCTCTTCTTCAACTACTGATACTTTTCTTGTATCCTGCAACATAGAAATATCCAGAAGGAAAAGGTATATACCATGTAACCATACACCCTCTTCCTAAAGATAACTGTAAATTGTTAACATTAATAGTGAGAAGTTTCATGTGGAAGATTTATGCAGTCCATGATACTTTCACTCCATTTTAAGCTTATCATTTACCATAACTTTATTCACATCTGCAATATTTGAAACAGTACTACTAACAGAATTAGGTTTTAATATTCCATACTTCACAACTGTACCGAATTCCTCGGTAAATAATGGTTTTGAGGGCAAAATATTGGGGTGCCATGAATTCCAGTGTGGCCCCTTTAATTTTTTTTTTACTGTTTGTGACGTCAGCACATGCACAACGTGCACAATGACATCAGCATGAGGCAGATAGCTGCCGCCGAACCATTTCTACTTAATTTAAATTTACCGGTCCGAGCCTCCGTGGGTTTTATCAGTCAAGCAGTCTTCCTTTTAAGTATGCAATTGCAGGATAATTGCGCTCATTGTGCTGTGATGTTATTATAAGCAGGCTCCGGTTCTGCAAGTGTACTTTTAGACAAAGTAAGTTGAAAAGTTCTGGTTGCAACTGCTTTTGAAATTTGAATAAGTGTACTGTCTGCAGCTGCTCTCGCTTAAGGGCTGAACCATACAATTATCTCGCTCAAGTGCTACTGTGATAGTTATTAGGTTATTTGCTTTTTGCTAGACTAGTTCTTTGGATATTGCTCTGCACTAGTAGTATTTTACACTCAATCTGGTTAAGTCCAAGTGTTATTCACTGGTCTCCCTAAAAATACTTTGGGATGGGAATAAAAAGTATTACATTTTGAAGGTGAAATCTGCAGGCTGTTAAGAAGAACCCTTAAAAACAGCCATAGTATCTACTGGAGAATACTTTTAAAACATCTACTTTTCTGAACACTAGATGTGGCAGGAAAATATTTATAGAAATTCAAAGTTGCAAAACATCTGCAGGCACACACAAACATCATGCTGCAAACTTTACCTTAGGTGTCTTGTGTTTTCTAAAGACTGTATAATGAGAACCTTCTGATATGTAATAATTCATACAGGACTACTAGCAAGTAAAGTACGACTGAAAAATGTCCTAGATCATGCTTTCTGATACTATTATTCTGAAATAAGCAGACACTACATGATGTTTTTTTTTTCAATGGTAGCTATATTCTAGGTTACAACACCTCCATTACTTCCCAACTGAAATGATTCAATGTCATGCATAGTGCCTGAATCTACACAAATACTTAAAGCAAAAAAACATATCATGATGTAGGGAAATTCCAAATGTCCTTTGAAGAAAGTTGCAGGCTACAGTATATTCATCAAGTCCACGCCACTCATCTCAGTCATAATATAAATAAATATTTATAAGTGCTGCTACTTTTAAGTGACAATACATGAGATAATGTAAATAATATAATAATATAATAATAATAATGTAATAATAATAATAATATGATAATGAGAAATGCAATCTGAGGGTCATGCTGCTCAATGTTAGAAGTCTAAGTCTCAAAATGCACTCACTCGAAGCACTCCTTAAAATGGAGAACATCGACATCTGTGCTGTAACAGAGACCTGGTTCAAGGCAGCAGATAGCACCCCTGCCCCATCAGGTTATAACTCATTCTATACGTTTCTGCCCCAGAACTTGGACCGAAGCTCCAAAGGCGGTGGTGTTTCCATATTCATAAAGGATGCGCACACCTCCAGACTGGTAGCCCAACATGACGCAAAAGGTGCAGCTAACATTGGGTAAGACAGCGATTCAGGTTGTAGCCTGCTATAGGTCCCCAACCATGACCCAAGACTCACACTCCACGTTCCTAATCACCCTGGAGAATATTAAGATCCAACCTAACACTCTCGTACTGGGCAACTTCAACTATCCCTCCATTAACTAGGAAAATTACTCATGTACCAATACACTTGCCCAATGCTTCCTGGAATTCATTAATTCCAATGCCCTGGACCAGCTCATTCTTACCCCCACTAGAGGTTGGAACATCCTTGACATGGTCATTACTAACATGGGTGACCATTGCTCTGTACTAAGTCAACTTCTACCTGGTTAGATCTGACCACAAACTAATCACCTTGGAACTCCACATCCCTCCCACCCCCCTCCCACAAAGGTAACCACCATGAAAAACGGAGGTGGCTAACTTCACGGCACCCATGCAATTGGAGAACAGCTGCATGACTGCCACATCCTACACTAATGCCCTGTATGAACACGTACACAAATGCATGGATCTTGCCATACCCAATAGAACCAAGATGCTCTCCTACAAAAAAAGGAAGCCAGTCTGGTGGTCCCATGCCATAAACAAACTCTAAAACACAAGGAGGAAACTGATGAGAAATAAGGTGAAGTCCCAAGACTGGAAAAACTCCCTTATCAGCCTCAATAAAAAGTTGAGATATCTCATCAAATCCTCTAAAGCTAGCTATGAAATCAGAATTGCAGCAGATAGTAAAGACAACCACAAGGCCTTCTATAGTTATGTAAAGAATCACCACAGCAATACCCAGATTTGCTCAGAGCTGTTACACAATGGCACCTCCTATATCGAGCCAACAGATATTGCCAATATACTGGCTGACAGATTCAGTGCCAACTTTACCCCTCTCTCCCCACCAATGGACCAATCACAATACCAGTAAATTACCAGGCACCCAATATTACTGCTGCACAGGTTAAAACAGCACTGTCCAAAGCCAAGAATACAGCTTCTATGGGATTTGACAATATCCCTGGCTGTGTTCTACATGAACTACAGAGTGAACTGGCACCTCTCCTGTGTGCCCTGTTCAATCACAGCCTCACCTCAGGCTTTGTCCCTACCAAATAGTGCACTGCTACAGTCATACCTCTCCACAAAGGAGGAGTGACTACAGACCCAGGGAACTATCGCCCCATTAGCTTGACAAGTCTGATATGCAAAGCTATGGAACACATCATCATGGACCTAATAAACAAAGATATAGGGAACCTTCAAACTCTGGATCCCACACAGTTTGGTTTTGTGAAGGGTACAGCATGCCTGCTCAACCTCATCAACTTCTTTGAGACAGTCATCAGAGCTGTGGATGAAGGCAATGTGGTTCACACAGGCAACCTTGATCTGGCCAAGGTCTTTGATATCATTCCCCACTCAGGAATCATAGAAAAACTCACTAAGCTAGGCATCAACCCCTATATCACTAGTTGGGTTGCAAACTGGCTCACAGATAGAACCCACAGTGTGAAAGTAGCTGACTCCAAGTCAGACTTTCGACCAGTCACGAATGGAGTCCCTCAGGGTTCGGTCCTGGGTCCTTTCTTGTTTGGTATCTAATTCTCTGAAGTCCAGGCCAAAACGAAGGGACTCTGGCTGACAAAGTTCACAGACGATTGCAAGTTGGGAGCCATAATTAACTCCCCAAGTGATGTTGACATCCTATAAAAAGGCCTCACTGAGACCAATGACTGTTGTCAGAACCATGGCCTTAAGCTCAATGCCAAAAAATATGTCATCATCCCTTTTGGGAAAAATCCAGTTCCCATGAATTACCACATCGATGGTAATCCACTGAACTGAGAAGGCATCATAAGAGATCTGGGAACACAGGTTGACAGCAACCTCTCTTTTGGCCACCACATTGTCACTGTGGTCAGAAAGTCCTTCTATGTGGCACATCTCATTACTAAGGGTTTTGCATTCAGGAAGAAAGAGGTCATTGTCTCCCTCTACTCTTCCCTCATTAGACCAATCATCGAGTACAATGCCCCATTTGACATGTACCTCACTAGACACCTACAACAACTGGAGAGGCCACAAAAATACCTCACAAAGAGGATCTTAGGCCTTAAACACTTGTCTTATATGGACAGACTCAAAAAACTCCAACTATTCTCTGTCTCATATCGCCTACTTACAGGCGATCTCTGTTTGAGTTACAAAGTCATGTCTGACCCAGCTCTGTTAGAAATGCTAAATCTAAAGAAATCCCAATCCCTCCGCACTACATGCTTCAGAGACATCAACCTCATTACCACAATCAACAGAACAAGTCAAGCGGAGCACCTCCTTGGCCCTCCTCAAAAGGAACCTTGATGATTGGATGGGAGATAGGAAATTCACCCCGGGAATCATGTCAAACGCCTGGCTAAACAGGGGTCCAGGGAAGTAAATATTGTGGGAAGAAATATCCAGGGAATTGTTATGGCTAGGCTTGAATAGGCCCCAGGGCTGATAGCCTATGTACCAATGTATGAACCTATAGTCTTTTTCCCTGTACTTCGCATAACATGACCCAAAAAGACAAGTTCCTTTTAGGTGCCATTAACTACAATTACACAAGTTAAGGACTATTAGTCAGAGACCATGGCTGGGCACTTAATATCAGCTTATGCAATAAACCCTCCACCTCAGAAGAGTTTAAATATCACCCAATGTTTGTAAGAATGTTTCTAGAAAAGGTAGCTCTTCCATAAATAAAGAAATCCTGCACTAGTATGGAATAGTTATGGACTGGTAGGGAATGTACACCTAGTTTTGAAGCACTTTATATTAAGTGAAGGCAGTAATACAGCTTTGAATGCATCAAAATTAGAACCCACATGTAAAATGAATCATCATGGTGGTATATCCCTAATACAATCTTATACTCTGACAAAAGTTTCACACCTGAAGTTAACCAAACTAACAAAAGAAATAAAGACTATACCTTCATCTATTATACACATCCATACTGAGACTCACATCTCAATAAAATGCACACAGCACAGCACAAAGCCTGCAAGGATCCTCTGAATAATAGCCTAACTCTTCACAGTGCTGTTATTAATTAATCAAAAAACAAGCCTTCTACTTAAGTACACATTCCAGTCAAACCAAAATAACACGTATAACTAGCTGTGACATGAAAGTAATATCTAATTTACTGTCACTGCCTTAAGTTTCCCTTTATTAGTAGTAAATGTTTCTAAATGATGTATTGTTTGAAATAGTGTTGTTTGGTGGTTTTAACAATATATGACACAGTTTTGCTGATATATCTACATTTTAATCATTTATTCTTTGCAGGTTTTTATTTTGCCTAGATTGTGCAGGAGCCAATATCAGTGTATGTTAAATTTATCTTTCAGTCTTCCTAACAATTAATTATATTTCTGTATATCTATTATCTAACACATCATTTAGCTGCAGTTTATTTTCCAAGGCTAGATTCCAAAAGAAAGTCGTGGACAGGGCCATGCACCAAAGGAAGCCTTTGAAGAACTAATGGTGCATGTGATTCCAAGAAGTTCCAAATGTACAAGTACTAATTTATTCAAAGTAGGGTAATTGTGGACTCCACGTACACACTGTGGAGTGCATAATACAACAGGAGCACTCAATGACAATAAAATGTGACAGAATAGTAAACCAGCACTTTCACAAAAGCACTCAAAGGAGCCAGTAAGATCAACCATACATATTAACTGATTTCTGACTAAATACAACATATTCCTGTAGATTCCACAGAGACAAAAGCTGAAAATACAGTGCAAACTGCACTTTAAAAAGCAGGGGTTCTACAAGCTATATTAGAGGATGGGGCTAAGTCAGGCTCCAGTTAAGTGAGCTCTCTGACCAGGAGATAATTGATAGATATAGATTAGATAGAAAGCTGGTGAAGACTGTATGTAGGATATATGTACCCATATGTCCTCACATGATCTGTTGGATAACCCAATCTGGGTAGAAACAAATGTGTGTCTGAGTCTATAAATATTGTCCTCTGGAACATTCCAGCATCTTATGGCTGATGGCTGTAGGGGTGTCCCAGACAGCTGCAAGTCACACTTCCTGGCATTTGTATGTCACAAAGTGGATAAATTCATCCACTTCCCAGAAACGTTCAGGAAGAGTAGGATTGCCATGGCATGGTTCTATGCCATTGCCAACTTTCCCCATGTCCTTGGTGCAATAAATTGCACTGATGTACCAATACATACCCCAGAATCAGATGATGCAGAACTTTACATTAACAGAAAGGGATGGACATCATTCAGTTGTCAGGTAGTATGGTGTGCAGATGGCCTCATTATTAATATGATGGCAACACCTCCTGGTGTGTCCATCATGTCGTTATATGGTGAGAAAGTGACCTACATACAGTTTTTAAGGGGGTGATATCCCACATGTTGTCGGAGGGTAGCATGGCAGTCCATGTGGGTTATGTTTTAGAAATCATTCAGTTCTGACAGCACCTATGCTATATACACAGGAATGTTTGATGCTTTGATAAAGACATAACTGTCTTGATTATATAGTATACACATGTTTCATGATGCTTGTGCATTATTTCTTGGGCCTTAGTGTGACCTGCGTCTTTCCCACAGAGACTTTTTGCCTATATGATACACATATGCATGGCATATCTATAGGATGTTTAGACATTTATGTGTACCTTTGTGTGACAGTTGCAACAATGACCTGTGACAGTACTGTGCTGTTGGGGCAATTCACATGTCCTGATACACGTCACTTATATGGAATATACAGACATGATGTTGGAACATGTAATGCTTCCATCTGTTTAATATCTGAAAGGGTGTCACATAAGTTTGTATGATGTCTGTGACGGTATTCCTGCTTCTCTGCTGCTGTATATAATTAATGTTATCTATCATGTTGTGATCCAGTGCAGTCATCAACTGTATCCACATCACCATGGGCTTAATGCAGAGTAACATACCATTGTATGCCACTGTTGGACCTGTGATTCCACAATATCAGGGGTGTACATGGTGTGTACATTGCATGTATGGCAGATATTCTCATTGCATACCTGACCGATATAATTTCTGTCACAGGCTTGTGATGGTCCCTGGTCATACACTGTGACATGTCTCCTGACCATCAGTGCAATCATTGTGCTCACTTGCCCACATGTACCACAGGACTGCTGTTTGGCTTGGTGAATGTATGGGTGCCTCTTGAAAGCATTGTTGGAGATTCTAATGTGACCTCTGTTTCTGCGATTCTGTGGCAATACCTGCAGATTGTGTGGATCTGATTTGCCCTGCTGATGAATGAGTTGCATATGCATTGCTAATAGCCAAATGCACGGCTACATATGTAGGCCAGTCTGTGCTGCACTGGCCATTTTTCCCAGGTATTCCAATAGGATAATAGGAAGTTATAAGCCTAGCCAAGAGTTTAGCCCATGCATAGACAAATCAGCACCTGATGCCCCTGTCCAGCAGGGACACGGGTAGAATCCCAGAGATGTATTTTCTACTTCCGATCCAGTTATCCAGATTGCTCTTAAAAAGGGGTAAAGAGGTTATCTGCTTGACATAGAGAGGGAGTCTATTTCATAGATGGGGGAGTCTCTGGGATATAAATCTGTCCTGTCAGCAAGTCCTATTGATGTCACAAACCAGGAGGAGGCTACATGTGCGGTTACTCGTGCAGAGCTTGAATTGTGGATACGCAGCAGTCCCATCAAGGCAGGGTCCAAGATCGCCTTGTATGCCAGACAAAGGTCACCTCTGAGGAGTCTGTATGAAACAGAGTAGAGACATAGGGCTTTTAGCCTACCTGTGTATGGTAGACTTTTGAGGCCCTGGATTCTCCTGGTGAGGAGCCTCTGTGGTGTTTCTAGCTTCTGCATGTGCTTTGTGAGATACATGCCAAATGGGGCGTTGTACTCAATAATGTCCCTTATAAGGGAAGAATACAGGGATGTTATGACCTCCTTGTCCATGGATGAGATACCCTTACTTATGAGTTGGGCCATGTAGGAAGCTTTCCATACAGTGGAAGCAACATGGTGGTCAAAAGTCAGGTTGCTATCAATCTGGGTGTCCAAATCCCTCACGACTGACTAAGTGCTTAGGACATTATTAATGTGATAATTTGTGAGACATCACTCTCCTCAAAGTGGATGATTATGCATTTTTTGTATTCAGCTTGAGGCCATGTTTCTGGCAACAGTCATTTGTTTGGGTGAGACCCTCTTGGGGGATTGTCCATGTCACTAAGTTTATGAGAGCTCCCAACTTGCAGTCATCTGCAAACTTGGTCAGCCATAGCCCACTGGTTTTTTGGTTTCAACCTCCAGGAAGGTGTTGTTTGGTGGTTTTAACAATATATGACACAGTTTTGCTGATATATCTACATTTTAATCATTTATTCTTTGCAGGTTTTTATTTTGCCTATATTGTGCAGGAGCCAATATCAGTGTATGTTAAATTTATCTTTCAGTCTTCCTAACAATTAATTATATTTCTGTATATCTATTATCTAACACATCATTTAGCTGCAGTTTATTTTCCAAGGCTAGATTCCAAAAGAAAGTCGTGGACAGGGCCATGCACCAAAGGAAGCCTTTGAAGAACTAATGGTGCATGTGATTCCAAGAAGTTCCAAATGTACAAGTACTAATTTATTCAAAGTAGGGTAATTGTGGACTCCATGTACACACTGTGGAGTGCATAATACAACAGGAGCACTCAATGACAATAAAATGTGACAGAATAGTAAACCAGCACTTTCACAAAAGCACTCAAAGGAGCCAGTAAGATCAACCATACATATTAACTGATTTCTGACTAAATACAACATATTCCTGTGGATTCCACAGAGACAAAAGCTGAAAATACAGTGCAAACTGCACTTTAAAAAGCAGGGGTTCTACAAGCTATATTAGAGGATGGGGCTAAGTCAGGCTCCAGTTAAGTGAGCTCTCTGACCAGGAGATAATTGATAGATATAGATTAGATAGAAAGCTGGTGAAGACTGTATGTAGGATATATGTACCCATATGTCCTCACATGATCTGTTGGATAACCCAATCTGGGTAGAAACAAATGTGTGTCTGAGTCTATAAATATTGTCCTCTGGAACATTCCAGCATCTTATGGCTGATGGCTGTAGGGGTGTCCCAGACAGCTGCAAGTCACACTTCCTGGCATTTGTATGTCACAAAGTGGATAAATTCATCCACTTCCCAGAAACGTTCAGGAAGAGTAGGATTGCCATGGCATGGTTCTATGCCATTGCCAACTTTCCCCATGTCCTTGGTGCAATAAATTGCACTGATGTACCAATACATACCCCAGAATCAGATGATGCAGAACTTTACATTAACAGAAAGGGATGGACATCATTCAGTTGTCAGGTAGTATGGTGTGCAGATGGCCTCATTATTAATATGATGGCAACACCTCCTGGTGTGTCCATCATGTCGTTATATGGTGAGAAAGTGACCTACATACAGTTTTTAAGGGGGTGATATCCCTGAGGGGCTCTTACTTGGTAAGTATATGTACACAGCAATAATATACTCTGAACCAAGACATTTTACCATGAAGCAATGTGTTTAATTGCCTGCATGCCTTTTCAAACAAGTGACTGTGGTTATCCCCTGGAACCCTAGCTTATGCGCTTCATCTATGCCAGCTGAGGATGAATTTAAAAGAGCACACAACATGATATGAAACACCACTGAGCATGTATCAGTGGTTTATCTATAAAGTGCATTTAGCTATATATAGATATAGATATATAAATATCCCCTACCTCTAGCTTCCTCAACTGCTCTGCTTTCACTGCCCATCTACACATGTCTGCTAGTGCTTACACAGAGGATTGTATGTGAAAGTTCAGGTATCTTGCTTTGTTAAATAAGTACATTTTTCTTACAGCACATGGTAATATGAATAATGGTACTATGCCACTTTTTTTTTCAGTGCAGGACTGGCGTATAGTGGGGATCAGGGAATTTACCCTTTCCCACTGTATTGCGATCTCGGAGTTGGTACATAAAATTTGCAGTGAGTGTGAAGGGCTACAGAGGGCTTGCTTGCCTGCAAAAAAAGTAAATTTTATTTCTCTTTGAATCTTTGTGATTAGAAGTATTGTGTATTTCAGTCTTTGTGATTCAAACTGTTTTGAATGTAAGACAAGTATACAAGTTTTGATACTGTCAGTGTCTGTCATAGATTCATATATATATATATATATGTGTGTGTGTGTGTGTGTGTGTGTGTGTGTGTGTGTGTGTGTGTGTGTGTGAGGAAAGAGAGAGAAGTATTGTGTATTTCAGTCTTTGTGATTCAAACTGTTTTGAATGTAAGACAAGTATACAAGTTTTGATACTGTCAGTGTCTGTCATAGATTCATAGATATATATATATGTGTGTGTGTGTGTGTGTGTGTGTGTGTGTGTGTGTGTGTGTGTGTGTGTGTGTGTGTGTGTGTGTGTGTGTGTGTGAGGAAAGAGAGAGAGACTTTGTATCGACATTAAATACTTACCAAACTTATATTTTAGATGTAAAATACTTCCTTCATCATTTACATATACTGCAGCAAGTTTGAAACATTAAACAGAGGAACTATTTTACATCAAAAATATTAAAAATGCATATATAGTAATTAAAAAATATATATATAACACCTTAAAAGATAGTCCAGTGTAATAATGTCCTCCAGGGTGTGTGTTATTGTGTAAATAATACCCTTTCAGGTGTTATTTATACAATAACACACATCCTGTTTGGGCATTATTGCTTGCATGACCTGTTCTTCTTTCTGTGACTCAGAAAAGAAGGAAGGAAATATGTGGTTAAATCAACACAAGGGGCGGGCAACTAGAGTGACAGATGAGTTTAAAACACAAACCAGCACCAGCGGAGAAGGGTGGGTAAAATTTTATTTCTGTGTGACTCATAAGAGAGACTGATGTGGTCTCTCTCCTAGCTTAAATATACAATTGAAAGCAGAATACAAGTAAAACACAGTGAAAATAAAATACACCACAAAATACCAAATAAAAGAAGGAAATGAAGCAATACAAATTACAACAAAGCAAAAACAAACTAACCTTTCCTTCATGGCAATCTATGTCAGAGTTTGAGTGAGCTTTTCTTATTGTTCAGTCAAATATATGCACCTGTTACACTAGCTTCTGTTTTGTAGGTTCCCACATGTTGTCGGAGGGTAGCATGGCAGTCCATGTGGGTTATGTTTTAGAAATCATTCAGTTCTGACAGCACCTATGCTATATACACAGGAATGTTTGATGCTTTGATAAAGACATAACTGTCTTGATTATATAGTATACACATGTTTCATGATGCTTGTGCATTATTTCTTGGGCCTTAGTGTGACCTGCGTCTTTCCCACAGAGACTTTTTGCCTATATGATACACATATGCATGGCATATCTATAGGATGTTTAGACATTTATGTGTACCTTTGTGTGACAGTTGCAACAATGACCTGTGACAGTACTGTGCTGTTGGGGCAATTCACATGTCCTGATACACGTCACTTATATGGAATATACAGACATGATATGTTGGAACATGTAATGCTTCCATCTGTTTAATATCTGAAAGGGTGTCACATAAGTTTGTATGACGTCTGTGATGGTATTCCTGCTTCTCTGCTGCTGTATATAATTAATGTTATCTATCATGTTGTGATCCAGTGCAGTCATCAACTGTATCCACATCACCATGGGCTTAATGCAGAGTAACATACCATTGTTTGCCACTGTTGGACCTGTGATTCCACAATATCAGGGGTGTACACAGTGTGTACATTGCATGTATGGCAGATATTCTCATTGCATACCTGACCGATATCATTTCTGTCACAGGCTTGTGATGGTCCCTGGTCATACACTGTGACATGTCTCCTGACCATCAGTGCAATCATTGTGCTCACTTGCCCACATGTACCACAGGACTGCTGTTTGGCTTGGTGAATGGATGGGTGCCTCTTGAAAGCATTGTTGGAGATTCTAATGTGACCTCTGTTTCTGCGATTCTGTGGCAATACCTGCAGATTGTGTGGATCTGATTTGCCCTGCTGATGAATGAGCTGCATATGCATTGCTAATAGCCAAATGCACGGCTACATATGTAGGCCAGTCTGTGCTGCACTGGCCATTTTTCCCAGGTATTCCAATAGGATAATAGGAAGTTATAAGCCTAGCCAAGAGTTTAGCCCATGCATAGACAAAACATCACCCAATGCCCCTGTCCAGCAGGGACACAGGTGGAATCCCAGGGATGTATTTTCTATTTCCCATCCAGTTATCCAGATTGCACTTACAATGGGGTAAAGAGATAGTCTGCTTGATGTGGAGAGGGAGTCTATTTCATAGATGGGGGAGTCTCTGGGACACAAATCTGTCCTGCCAGCAAGTCCTATTGATGTCACAGACCAGGTTGAGGCCACGTGTGTGAGTTACTTGAGTGGAGCTTGACTTACGGATATGCAGCAGTCCCATCAAGGCAGGGTCTGAGATCACCTTGTATGCCACACAGAGGTCACCTCTGAGGAGTCTGTATGAAACAGAGTAGAGACATAGGGCTTTTAGCCTATCTGTATATGGTAGATTTTTGAAGCCCTGGATTCTCCTGGTGAGGAACATCTGTGGTCTCTCCAGCTGCTGCATGTGCTTTGTGAGGTACATGTCGAATAGGGCGTTGTACTCAATAATGGGCCTTATAAGGGAAGAATGCCGGGATGTTATGACCTCCTTGTCCATAGATGAGATACCCTTACTTATGAGGTGGACCATGTAGAAAGCTTTCCATACAGTGGAAGCAACATGGTGGTCAAAAGTCAGGTTGCTATCAATCTGGGTGTCCAAATCCCTCATGACTGACTGAGTGCTTAGGACATTGTTATTAATATGATAATTTGTGGGGACATCACACTCCTCAAAGGAGATGATGATGCATTTTTCGTATTCAGCTTGAGGCCATGTTTCTGGCATCAGTCATTTGTTTGGGTGAGACTCTCTTGGAGGATGTCCATGTCACTAAGTAATTAATGAGAGCTCCCAACTTGCAGTCATCTGCAAACTTGGTCAGCCATAGCCCACTGGTTTTGGCCTCAACCTCAGGAATGTATCTCCCAAATACAGAGGCACCAAGTCTGAGCCCTGGGGTATGCCACTCGATATGGGTGTACTGCTTGAGGTGGTTTCCCCTATTTTGACTAGGTGGGTTCTATCAGTGAGACGGTTGGCTACCCACCTGGTAACATACGGATTGATGTCTAGTTGAGGGAGTTTATCTATTACGCCCGAATGGGGAATAGTGTCAAAGGCTTTGGCCAGGTCAAGGTAGGCAGTGTCCACTGTCTCTCCCTCATCCATGGCTTTGGTGACTGTCTCAAAAAAGTCAACCAAATTTAACAGACATGACCTCCCCTTGATGAAGCCAAACTGTGTGGGATCGAGTGTTTGGAGGTTGCCAATGTCCTTGTTAATGAGGTCTATGATAATCCGTTCCATGGCCTTGCAGATCAGACTAATTAGGCAGACGGGTCTATAATTTCCCAGATCAGGGGATGGCCCACATTTGTGTAAAGGGATGACAGAGGCTGTCCTCCACTCAGCTGGGACAAAACTGGTAGTCAGGCTTTGGCTGAACAGGGTACCTAATGGTGCCGCAAGTTCCTGCCTGAGTTCTTGTAGGATGTAGCTTGGGATGTTATCAGGTCCCATGGAGGCTGTATTTTTTTGCCTTTGATAGAGCAGTGATGACCTGATCCCTAGATATAAGGGGAAGGGGGCAAGTGCTGGGAATGTCCTGATTTACTGATGGGGGGAACAGAGGGGTGAAATTTTCACTGAATCTGTCAGCCAGCAGGTTTGCTATATCTACAGCATTTGCATATATGGTGTCCTTGACCATCAGTTCTGAACATATCTGGGTGCTACCTTTGAGATTACGGACATATGTGAAGAAGGCCTTATGACTGTCTCTAGTAGATGTGGCCAATATGGACTCGAAGTTTGCTTTGGAAGATTTCACTAGTGCTCTTGTTTGCTTGTTTATTCTAAGGAGAGATTGCTTCCAATTGGACACCTGCTCCTTTTTGGTCCTGGTCAGCATTTTTTTTTTTCTTTTGTTATAGAGTTTATTTATTGCAGATGTCCACCAGACAGGTTTACTCTTCCTTGCAGAGGATGATTTAGTCCTGTCAGGTATTCCTGATGGGTCTATATTATAATCTCGAATGTTTAATAGTTTGAATGCATAAACATAGAACTTTATGCATCGAACTATTAAACAATCAAAACACAATAAAAATATTTGTAGAACGAAAAAAAAAAATAATGAGTGTAGGCAGGGGGGCAAGCCCCCCTGCAACCCCTCACATCCCCCGCTACTTAAATATACCAACTCCAAGATCACGCTACAGTGTAGGAAAGGGAAACCTTCCCTTTCCGTACCATACTACATTAAAGTAGCGGGGGGTGTGGGGGGCTGGCCCCCCTCCTTAAGCCCGTTAGGGTAAATATTTGATGTTTAAACACTTTTTTTTATTTTCGAAGTTACGGAACTTTGATAATATGGTGTCGACCATATTGTATTCGATGTTCCGTAACTTCGAGATTATAATATAGACCCATTCCTGATTCCATTAATCTATATAAATGTTTGTATAGTAATCTGGTATAATTTTGGATACTGGTGCCAGTTCCTAGAGGGGGGAGGGGGCTGTGAACCTGTTTATACTTTCCCTCAGAAGGCTGTATTCAGCTTTGGAGAAGTATTTTGATTGACCCTAGCTAGAGGGGTGTCAGGGGAGATGGTGACTTCAAACATGACCACTTTATGGTCGGATCTTACAAGGGAGGATGATACTTCAGGGATACTGCAGTGGTTACTCATGTTGGTTAATACCAAGTCCAAGATATTATCACCTCTTGTGGGGGTATCGACTAGCTGTTCCAAAGCATTTGCATTGACAATATCAAGGAATCTCTGAGCATTTGTGTTCTGGCAAGAGTAGTACTTCCAGTCTATGTTTGGGTAGTTAAAGTCATCCAGGATCAGGGTAAAGGGTTGAATCTTGATAGATTCAAAGAGGTCTAGATAGTCAGTTTGGGCATCTTGGGTCAGGTTTGGGGGCTGGTAGCTAGCTATGATTTGTATAGGCATCTTGTCAATCGTTAAATGCATCTGGAGTGTCTCCTCCACCTCATACTGTTTGACCAGTCTGGAGGTGTGTATGTCTTTAATATATATTTAAACTCCACCTCCTTTGGCTTTACTGCCCACAGTTTGGATCTCAATGTATGATAGGATGAGTAACCAGGTAAGGCTGGATTGCTCTCCACAGCTTTGAACAAGGTTTCTGTGACCACACAGATGTCAGCATTCTCCAGGTTAGAAATGCTTGCAATGAGTGCAGTTTCATGTTTAGATTCCTAGTGTTTAGCAGCATGACCTTTGATTTATATTTTGTTGAAATTTTTATGTTGGTAGTTTTAACCTCATCAGTTTTCCTAAAAAAGGCACTATAGGAGAGGCAAGAGCCTTTGCCAGAATCCTGAAGCCCAGGTGAGACAGATGCAGGCCATCTCTGGCAAAGCATCGTGGCCTGTCAATCATATCTTCCCAGGCTGTCAGGTACTGGATCCCCCTGGAATGACACCAGAAACTAAGCCAATTGTTAAAGTCAATCATTTTCTGTTTGCATTCAGGCATCATTCTGGGAGACAGTAGAATGCTGATTAAGGCTAGGGACATACCTGTCTGGGACACATATTCAGCGAGTTCAATCATGTCTCTCTTCATATAGTCCAGGGAAGTACATCTCAATTCATTCACACCAACATGGACTATGACAGAGTCATGACAGTACCTGTTGTTGAGAGACTGGAGTGCGTGCGTGATATGGTGGATTCTGGCCCCTGACAGACAACTAACCATGACTTTCTCCTTATCCAGTCTGGTGAGAGGCACATGTGTAATATTTTTTGTGGGAATAGTCCCCTTTTTTTATTTTGTTGCTCTCTGTTATATGCCCAACATCACGTGTTATATGCTTAACATCACTTTTAATCCTGTTTTTAAGACTGTCACACTGTAACACAATTACCGACATCACAGTACTGCTATGTGCATTTGTTCATTACCTTATGCATTTTAACATGCTACACCATGCTTGGGTTGCATCCCTACCCTGTTTGTTCAATTCCTGTGCAGTCAGTATGTGTGTTGTTTGTGTACTATAACCTGCACTTTTTGTGATTTACCTGCCTTTGTGGTATTTGTTATATGTTTCTTACCCCCCCCCCTTTTCTCCTATTCCATTTCACAAGATTTTACCAATGTTTCTTTTCTGCAACAAAATAAAAAAGGGGATTATTCCCACAAAAAATATTACCCATGCTTTTCTGACTGCCTGTATGATCTTCCTATCCCCTATTTTCTCATGTGTGTCCTTCTTCTATAGCCTTACCCACCCTCTACTTTTCTATTACCATATTTCCTTGGGTGTGTGCATTACATTATTTCCCCCACATGTCCCATACTTTATTTACATTGGTAGCTGCAATTACCACTGGCTATATGGCAATGTATGCCACTTTGCCAGCACAATATTTTTTTTTACAAATTTTTTGCAAATTCTGACGAATTCTGCAAATATACATAAGAAAAATATTTTCTAATTTTTATTTGAGGATTATAAAGTAATCCATGGGGTATTGTGGATGTATGTACTACACAACGAATGCTGCTGCTGGTTGTGTATGTGCTTTATACTCCTTGTTGCAATGCCATGGCATATACTGCACATAAGCAGACAACTGTGGACACTTTTGAGTACATCTCTTACAAATTCCCTTTGACTATATTTTTTCTTTATGGGCATTGCTTGTTACGTGTGCATTTTCTGTATGATCATACTGTTGCACTGAACTTATTGACCATCCTTCATTGTTGCATTATGTTAAGCTACTCTTTCAATACTGCCACTGATTAGCATATTACAAGGTTTCCCACAAGGTTTGTGCTGAACTTGAAACATTCCACTGGCTTCCAAGAATCTTTTGGAATATGGCCCTTAGTCTTTCTTGCTCTTGTCTTCTGTTTTGACTTACTGTTTTTATATAATTTTATTTCATTATATTTTCAGGTATCTTACAATATATAATATACTGTATCACAAGATATATTTGTAAACTGTTTACTTTCTACTTTCAGACATAGTCTCCATCATAAACAGACTCTGCTCACAAGGACAAACTTAATCCATGAATGAATGAGTAGACAAATAGATAGATACTGTAGGTATATATATATATATATATATATATATATATATATATATATATATATATACATGTATATATATAGGTTCATAGGTTCATAGGTAATTACTAGGCTAATGGCACGAGAGCCTTTACAAGCCTAGCCAATAACACATAGGATATGAGAATATTGTATCTTAAATCCCCAGATAAGGGATAGGGTAGTGAATCTTTGGGTGTTGCAGTTCTGAGTCATTTTACAGATTGCTTCTGTCCATAAGTGACATGGACGGTACTCCATGCATGAGTTTACAGTTCCCCATCAATTTATTCAAATTTGTTTTGAAAAGAGTGAGGGACTGGCTTTGTTTTACAAACATGGGAAGTTTATTCCAAAGATGAGGTAGCCTTTGGGATTTGAATCTGTTTCTCTGGCAAGTTGTGTTAGATTCAAAATAAAGTTCAGGTCCATGGAACGTGTAAACCTCATATAGATTTTCTTGTGAATCTGTAACATTTTCATCGAGGCTGGATCAAAGACTGTCTTGTAGGTCAGGCATAAGTCACCTCTCAATAAACAATATGAGATTGAGTAAAAGGATAGGGCCTTTAGTCACTCCACATTAGGTATGTGTCTTGCACTTTGTATTTTTTTTGTGAGAAACCTCTGGGGTTACTCCAATTGGACTTAAGTGCCTACATGCAGAATGGAGCATTGTATTCAGCTATGGGCCTGATGAGGGCCAAGTACAATGGCACTATGACTTCTCTGACCTTGATGCCATGCCTTTACTTACAAGATGAGCAACACAGACGACTTTCCTCACTACCATAGTTACCTGGTGGTTAAGGGAGTTTTTCTTGCTCAAATTTCAGCAAAGGGACCTGTTAACTGATCGGGTCTTGATAAAATATGCCATATTCATGTAAACTTAACAGACAGGCAAAAAGATCAGAAGAGATGAACCACCACTTTGTAAGTGATCTCCCATTTAAGTGTCCCACAATAAACACTTTTGTTTCTTTGAGAAAATATACAAAAATATGAATATTTCTTCCACACAGGAAACAGCACTATATAAAACGGTTGTGTTTCTGGTCAAAAATAAAAAAAAATTCTAAATTATTCTACAAATCCACAATGTTTCCATGTTTAAGGGAGTAAAACAGTATCTCCAAACCAAACTTATGCCACAGCAATTAGTAGAAACACAGATGATGTCATCAACAAAAATGAAAATAGCATTGAAAAAAGAGTCTTGAAGGACAGATATGGACATACGCAACAGGAAAGGGAAGGGAAGTTCTGCATTTGATAACCTTAATGTGAACTGATGTAAAACTTTTAGCTAAGGGAAACTAGTGTTAAACTTGTAAAGAGAAACTCATTTTGATGACTCAGAAGTTTGGATTAGGTTAATGAGCACTGCTTGTTTGAGGTCATCATCAACAGTAAACTAAACTGTAGATGTGTTATGCAAACTAGTGGATTTGCTTTAAGTTTACAAGTAATGTAGGTGGAGACACGAAAACCAAAAACACCATTTGAAGCTTTTCCTAAGCAAATGAATTACATAAATCAAAGCACTGATCATTTGCAGAGTATCTGCTTGCTCCTTGAGGCAGACCTGTAAGAAAGGCCAGTTGGAAGGTATATGAGAAGATTCCAGGTAGTGAACAGAACTTGAGAACACAGATGACTTGAGGAACAATAACCCAACAGCAGTTAGAAGTAGCTTACTGATGATTTGATCAGAACCAACAACAATGCCATTGTTTATCATCCTTGTATCAGGGACAAGATGAGGAAAGTGAAGTTCCAGTTCTGTTCAGGATAGGGAATGATAAAGAAATTCATGACAGCACAGAGAGATTGGAAAAGAGACAGCTGAAATAGCTATTAACAGGCAGAGATGGGTGCGCCTGCCTCTGCAATTAATTTTATTCATTCATTCATTCATTTTATTTTATTTTTTATTTATTTATTTCAATTTCTTAAATGGGTAGGTGGACTTACCAGTCTGACCCCCTTCAGCCATGACTCTGGCTCAAGGCAGAGAAGGACATAAACACAAGTTATTTATACCATTTGCTATTTTAACTGAAATCTCAGAAGCAGCAGGTTGGATAGACACAGCACTGATTTTACGTGAAAATAGGTTTTTGGCAAAGGTGATTTAAACCCAAGTACACAAGCTGTTGCACTAATTAGTCTACTGTCACGTGACTTAAACATGTGTACAGCTTCATGTATATCATCCTGTGTCTCAGAAGCAGTTACATGGATTAGCATGTTGTCAAGTACTGTTTCAGTTTGTTTTTGAAACATTTTATATGCTTTGTTTTCTAATTTCTGTTGAGAGATGGTTTCATGGGGCTAGTTTAATGAACAAATTTTCTCCAACTGTTTTCCAAAAAGGTGGTCTCATGAGAGATGTTGCATCAGCCTGGGCTTCCCTTAGCGATTATGACTGTTCCCTAACAGTAAGGGCAGGTTTGTACTGTAGGCAGTATTGATTATGAAAAATAGTAGAGACTCGATTATCCAAACTAATTGGGATCTAGGGTAGTTCAGATAATCAAACATACATTGAACCGGATAAAAAAACTTCTAAAATTTTGTTTTTTCTGCATGTAGGGAATACACTTTTCAAGCATTAGGTGATTCCAGTAGACAAGAATATTTTTCACATGCAAGTGGGCTACAAGCTCAAAAAACATACACAAGCAAATACGTATAATGTTTACATATTCAGACTTTATGACTTTTCCTACCTGAAAACTTTGGAAGGCTGGGTTTGGATAACTGATGCTTCTGATAATCGACGTTCGGATAATCAGCTCTCTACTGTAATTCTGAAAAACAGTGCACAGAATAGTACTGTTGTTCTGTAATGAACTGCAAGCCAATCTGTTTACTTCAGAGACTCACGGTGGTGAGTTTGTTTACTAGCTAATAAGGCAAAGCAACAAATATTTGTTTTCTGCTCTTTATAAAAAGTGGGCATTAATACTAGTGTGGCATGATGTAAGGGAAATACCATACTCAAGTTTAGGGCTAAGAACAATTCTGTCCAGGAATTGCCTAGATGCAAGTACATACATAGATAGATATCCTGACATCATGGTACAGAATGAAAAAGCCCCAATTCCATCCCCAGATGACCCATGTTCAATTAACAGCACAGATGATATAGGGACTTAGTAGAGGGAGGATGTGAGTGAATGCCAGTCCTTGGGGGAAGATGGCAGCTCAATGCATTGGCAATACCTACAGAAGTATAGGTACATTACCTGCAGCAATGAGCATAACAAGCCTGTGCTGCAGCAGCAGTGCACCACATACAAGGGAGTTGGCATGCATGCAGCCTCTGTGAGCAGCAGTTGTGCAGCTTGCAAGCTACCAGAGGTAGGTAGGACCTGATCTCTGACACTCAGGTAATTGCTGCCACTCTTGTTTTGCTATTTACTCACCCCAGGTGGCCTCTTGCCTCTGAGAAACAAATGGGACAATTAATCAGCAAGAAGGATAAAGCCCATGGTCAGTGGGAATCAGGAACAAAACAACAAAGAAAGAAAGATAGATTGATAACTAACTAGACAGGCAATAGAATGACATAGAAGTAAAGCAATAAACAAATTAAACAAAAATAAATCATGAATAAAGATACATGGCAGTAGCCTTTGTGGCTGCTTGTCTACATAAGCATAGCAAATCATGATGATTTAATATATATGTGACAGACATTCTACTGATTTTTCTGTTGTAGACCAGAAGTGTGTTCTTATAAGAGAAACAAAGAAAGATTAAACCTTGCATGTGTGATATCTTAAAAGATACGCTTATCCAGGTTACCTGGTTTTTGCACTGCTGGAGATAGATAGATAGATAGATAGATAGATAGATAGATAGATAGATAGATAGATAGATAGATAGATAGATAGATTGTCACAGTCACCCCAACTTTTGTTAATAGTTTGCAAACATGGAGTTTAATCAGAATTTGCCTTTCACAAGTCAAATTACACTCGTCTTCCTCTTGCCATATATATAGA
Source organism: Protopterus annectens (assembly GCF_019279795.1). Lineage (NCBI taxonomy): Eukaryota > Metazoa > Chordata > Ceratodontiformes > Protopteridae > Protopterus > Protopterus annectens. The sequence continues at coordinate 1,287,887,372 of NC_056735.1, forward strand.
GTTTCATTATAGTTGTTTACCTTAAGGCAGATATTGCCTTTAAGTTTTGCAATTTCTGTCTTGGAATTTTATAGGATCAGTGTTAATGGAAATGTAAATTGAGTGCTGCTAAGCTCGATGACAAAGTGGCTTTGTTTGCAGACTAGAAATGAAAACAGTGACACTGGACAATCTATATGCAAATTGAAGGGATTTCATTTTTTTCTGAAGTGTATTATTTGACATTGATGTTTATTTGATTATACAGCAGGAGTTTAGGATAGTCACCCTCACGAAATGGTAAAAATGTGAGACTATATTTCAGGTAAATGAGTGTGAATCTTCTATTATCATAAAATGTATTAAACTAGAAACAAATGTACCTACATTTCCATTAGAAGTACAATATGTCTTCTCAAGACTGTAACTATTGACTGGAAATAATTGAGAAAGTACTCTCATTACTATATTAGAAAAAATCCCAGAGCTTCCTTATAATCAGAGCATATGTCTGATTTTAATAGGCAGGGTCAGCATTGCAAATGCAGGTCCGTTTCATTGCTAAAATGTGTTTTCATATAGTTTGCATCTGTTGTTCACTTCTAATGAGGTCATTTGCTCTTTTTCTTCTTATGGGGCAACTGACTTTTGACACTTTATAACAAACTTTTAATGAAAATCTCACCGGCAAGAAATTATTTTTATTGGAGAAAAGGTCCATGCACAGGAAAACCTGCACACAGAGTACAGCACATGGGAGCAACACAGGACATATCACCTAACACACTACCCCAAGTTCTTTCCACTTCTCTCATAAAATTATTGAAGGTTGACCCACTTTATAATGTAAATTTTGTTTATTACACTATGCTTGCTTACTGTAATGCATTTATATGCAGTTTTTTGTTTTATTAATCTTAATTATTCTGCTTTTATTTCTACCTTTTTGCTTGAGAAATATTTTGTACTTCACCCAGGCTGAGCCTAAAAATGGTCAGAACTGATTAGTGCACTACACTGGTAAACAAATAGAAGTAAAATAAAATCAATAAACATCTAAATACACAAAGCCATTTACAGTGCCAGTACAACTTTAATAGATGACCTGAGTCCGTCATGATTTACCTTATGTGTTTTACTTCTCAGAGAAGCAGAATCTGCATTTTTTAGGCAATGCATACAGTTAAGGCTTTTCTAATGCAAACTGATAAAACTCTTTCAAAAGTGGAAACTGTAATGAGAAGAACATTTTATAAATTATTATTATGTACCTAGGCTCAAAACACCTTTTGTAGCTTCTTGGCTTCTAAAAATGACTTCTAAGTCCTAACATAGAAGCAAACAGAAAGAAACAGAAAAAAAAACAAAGCTAGCTGGTATTATCCCACAGTATCGTCCACGATGGATGTCCCATCACTGTGCTTCAAAGACTGTGAAATGTAATGCTTGAAGCAGTGGATCATGACACTAGGAAACTTCAACAAAGTCACTGTACTGCAGAACAATCTACAAAATTACATGGCTGTCTTTGTTTCCATGTCTAGCATTAAAGCTATATATAAGCAATAATCTTTGTAAAATTAGACCTTAATCCCAATCAAACATTGCTGCCTCTGTGTGCCCATTTAAAGACTGCCTTAATTGCAGTGTATTATCATACTCTTTATACTTCCGTACAACCCTCTGGAAAATAATACTTGCCCCTTACTGAATATAACTTCTTCACTTTCTGTACATGACATCAGATTTACAACTGTGAGCTCTATTTAACTTTGTTTGTCTTTGTATCACATCATAGTTGCAGTTGCAAACTATACCTGACCACTGCTATGCTCTGAGAGTGACAACAGCATGTAATTACTGCATATTTCTACTGCATTTCTTAATTCATTTTTCCGAGCCACCTTTTCTTCATTTGTCAACCATTTTTTCATTTTCTGTGCCACTTACTTTGCAGCTTTCAGGCTACCTTTGTTCTTTTTGGGGCCTTTTATTTTATTATTTATTCCATTCATTTACCATGAAAGTCCAGCTGGGCAAACAAGTCCCTTTTCAATGGAGGCCCGGGAAGAAAAGCTCTACAACAAATTATAGGAGTAGTATATATACAACATACAGAATACTCAGGCAACATTAGCAGCACCACATACAAAGCTCCTTGATAACTATATACAATAGTACTTATACAACATACCGAATGCACAGGTAACATTAGCAGCAGCACATACAAACCTCCATGGTAACTATATACAGTAGCACTTTTACAGCATACAGAAGGCACAGGTGACATGAGCAGCTTAACCTAAAAAGTGAGGATAAATAAAGCAGATAATTCTGAAACAAGTAGATTTTACATCAGTATAGTCAGAGGCTATAGTTCAGTATTTGTAAATTAGCTCAGACAAGTCTCTTATTCCTTCCATTACTGCTGTTTATCCCACCTCCAGGTATCTTAACATGACCCCACTCATCAGCCTCTCTTTCCATTTCTTAATCTTTACTTTCACTTTAAATATCCCTAATCTCTTAAAATGCTCTCTTTATTAATCTCTGTTTCTCATTTCTGCTACTTAGTATGTCACTTTACTGCAAATTGTACTCCTGATCATGGTTCTTAGAGTCTGCTTGACTACTTCCGTCCCAAAAATTCCTTAAGTTTGAAGTTCATTAAGCTTTAATTATTACACCATGTTCTACTGTCTTTTCAACTACAAACACCCTTCTACAACTGTTTCTTTCTCAACAATCAATCCACTGTCCTAGAACTGTAACATTCTACTACCACTGTATAGTTAGATAAGTAACTCCTTATAACAAATAATTATCTTCTCAGCCAATGCCGATTATCCTGTTTATGTCACTTATTATCTCACATTTATTCACTTACTTAGTGATGGATTGATTGATTGATTTCCACTTCCTAACTGGGGCAGGCCACTAATCCACACAGACCTTTTTTTAGACTCAGCCCAGGACCATTTTCTGGTTAAATTATTTGCTGAGTCACACAATACCAAACTCAAACCCAAGACAACTACTTTCAGATTATGTATTTTTCTACCTTTACTCTAGAACGTAATCTGATTTTCTGCTGTTCTAGTACCTCTTGAGCAACTCTTTGCCTCCTTCCTGGAAGGTGTCATATGAGGTATACATAGACACTGTAACTTTAAAAATATTAAATTTAAACATTCAGTGTAAATAGAGGCACTTTTGGGGGACTTAGCTATTTAAATGGTTTCTAGTGGATGTGCACTATGACTGTTAAAACTGTTTCTGTTAATTTTAAATGAACTTCTCTGATGGCTTTTGCTGTGGTTGCAGTGGGTTAGAATCTGACTGCTGACTTTATTTTGTAGTTGTTGCTTTTTTATTTGTTGCTTTAATAAACATAGGCACTAGCTTGCACCAATTGTAAAATGCAAGATCTCTAAGCTTCTGCAAAGTATTATCTTAATGTATTTATTTATTTATAATGTGCTATTGATGTACATTGTTTTTCGTCTGAAAATAAAGATATACACCCCAGTTGGGAACTAGTGCCTGGTCCTTGAATGCTGCATGTAGCATTTCCATTAAAGATTGTTTTAGAAGAAGACCTCAGTTCATTCACCTAAATGGGGGATCTTATACTTTTGACTCCCACAGCCCTCCTGTCTTCCCAACACTACAGGTGTGTGTTCAGTCTGCTATGACAATGACAGACACAGCAAAATTTTTTCAAAAATAGCATCAACTCCAGGATGAGCTGATGTCTGCCTACCTCCTGGAATTAGGAAATTGTATAAGCAAGCCCTCTTATGCTTAGTCACGCACCTTAAGGACTAATAAATGACACTGTGATTGAATTCCCAAGGGATAGGATTCTATAATTAATTTCTTACTGTATTTTATTCTGTTTTATGCATTGTGATCTTATTATGCTTCAGCCAATATATATCTTCAGATTAGCACAACAAAGGGTTTCTGCTAATGCTCACTCCATGTAACCTGGATGCAGATAGCATGCGGATACACTGCAGTATAAACAGCTAGAAAACAAAATCTTCACAAGTGTGCAACAGTGATTTGTCCTGACACCTTCTAGTCCTATTACACATAATATGTGCTGGCTGTCAAGGATTACCTTAAGAGAATATAGCAAATGTGTACTACAGCCTTGGGCTATGATCAATACATACCACACCTATATAAGCTTCATGCTGTACAGCTGGAGAGAAGAATTGTGATCTCTGGTTTCACAGGATTGTGTGCTTTTCCGTTCCAATTTAGTGCTTTGCAGTGTTATCTTACCAACAGCAACAGAATCTTGGTTTATAGTATTTTACATTCATGGAAACACACACACAGTGATTTAATTGTCAAAACCATAAACCAATGAATTATATTAGTGCAGTTTTAGATAAAGCAGCCTCCTCAATGGGGAGACATTAGCAGACATATTTCAGCAGTTCTGGAAATATCATTAGGAAAATGCTAATTGTTCTATAACTGTGTCTACCTATATCGTTTATCTAAAAGTTGACAAAGTTGATGAGAATTATTACAAACGTGTGAATTATGTCAGTGGTAGAAGAATGTAGAAAGTCTATACAGACATGCACTCACAATGTGTCTGGTAAGCAGTCTCTCACTCAATGTTCATCATATTCATTATTGCTGCATTAGCCTTAGCCACATGGATTCTATCCTGCCAAGGATATAACAGCCAGACAGCCTCCAAAGCTTCAGGGCACCTTCCATCCACCCAAACTATGAGGTAGCTCAAGTTAATCTGACTAAAAGATAAGTCTGGGCATGAAGCTCTTCATAGCTTTACTGCCATCGAAGAGTACGCTCCTCTGAGTGCTTTTGAGGATCAACAGTTGACTTGTGCTTTCCTTTGCTGATAGGTAGGTTCTCTTTGTGGAGAAAAATCCATTGTCTTAATTTTGTTTATGTTTTATTACATTCTTCTTCAGGACAGTTATTTTAAAAGCTTATTGTTGTTTTGCCGTGTTGTGTTTTAATGGGCTGTCTCGAAACTGTAATGTACTTTTAAACAGAGCACTCTTTTTTTCTCAGTTTAAAAGTGGTGTAAAGTAATGGAAAACATTTTTTCTGTGGAAAAAAATTGTGTTTATTTCACTTTTGAGGAGCTGTCTTTGTGTTTTAAAAGTGTTTTTTTATTGTGTTTTTGTCAAGAAAGTATCTTTTGTGGACTGGTAGTGTTTAGTGGCAATAGCTGCTTGTCTTCTCCAGGAAAGAGGCATTATTTTCAGACAGACAGTGGAACAGACTACAGGTCCTAAGATCAGTCCTGCTTCCAACCACAAAAAGAAAAAAATAAGCAAATAGCCTTTGCTACCACAGTAAACTAGCAATGTGCCTCAGCTATAGGTGGATGATTCTGCTGTGGCTATTTGTTGTACCTGAGACCACTCATGTTTTACCCCAGATCCCTCTGGTGTAGCACCTACAGCCACTATGGACAGGGGGTTAGCCATGTCCTCTGCAGCTGTTGGGGTCCACTCAGTGGGCAAGGAAAATAAACTATTTTTGTTTCTGTGAGAGACAACAGTGAAATTTACCTGTTGGAGCAGAATGCTGTGCCCATCCCCCTTGTTTCCTGTCAAAAAGAAACAGAAAACCTAGCATATATAGGTTCATAGGTTCATAGGTTCATACTAGGCTATCTGCCCTAGGGCATTTATAAGCCTAGCCAGAGTGTGTTTGGCTTTCGCCACCCATTTTAAATTAATTTTGCTATGCCTTTTTTTGAGGTTAGTATACTGTGCCTCTGTCTAACAGTGACACAGAAGTGATAGCTGGGGTAAACCTACGATCTCCCATCCACTCATCAAGATTCCTCTTGAAGAGAGTCAATGTGGGACTCTGCCTAACCTGGACTGGGATTTTATTCCAGAGTGAAGGGAGCCTCTGGGTTATGAATCTGTCCCTCCAGCATGTCCTATTTATTTCAGTGCTGAGGTTCAAGTCTCTCGGTAGCGTGGCTCGATGGGATTTGGATTTTCTGAGGTGCAGCATGTCCATTAATTCTGGGTTGGACATGGCTTTATCGTCAGGCACAGATCGCCTCTGAGCAGGCGGTATGCCACTGAGTAGAGCTGGAGTTTCTTTAACCGGGCAGCATATGGCATCTGTTTGAGCCCTTTGATCCTCTTGGTGAGGTACTTTTGGGGTCTTTCCAGTTGCTGCAGGTGTCTGGTAAGGTACATCCCAAAAGGGGCATTGTACTCAATTATGGGCCTGATGAGGGATGAGTAAAGAGGTACGATGACCTCCCTGATCTAGATGTGAATCCCTTCATGATTAGGTGGGCTATATAAAATGTTTTTCTAACCACTTTGGCCACGTGGTTGTCAAATGAGAGACTGCGATCAACTTGGGTCCCCAGGTCCCTAATGACTTCTTCTGTACTTAATGGATTACCACCTATGTGGTAATTTGTGGGCACTGTTTTGCCAAAGGGGATGACTATACACTTTTGGCGTTTAGCTTGAGGCCATGGCTCTGGCACCAGTTGTCTGTTTCTATGAGGCCCTTTTGGAGGATGCTTGTGTCGGCTGGAGAGTTGATTATGGCGCCAGTTTGCAGTCATCTGCAAACTTGGTCACAGTCCTTCCGTGTTGGCCTGTACGCCGAAATATATATATACCGAACAAGAGGTCCCAGGACTGAGCCTTGTGGGACACCACTTGTAACTGGTTTGGAGTCTGACATGGCTCCAGCAATTCTAACCATGTGGGTTCTGTCCTTGAGCCAGTTTGCAACCCATCTAGTGACATAGGGGTTTATATTTAAGCTGGTGAGCTTATCTATAATGCCTGAGTGGGGTATTGTATCAAAGGCTTTTGCGAGGTCCAGGTAGGCTGTGTGGACCACCTTCCCCTCGTCAATGGCCTTGGTGACTGTTTCAAAGAAATCGACCAGGTTTAAGAGGCAGGATCTGCCCTTAAAGCCAAACTGGGTAGGATCCAATGTCTGTAGGTCCCCAATATCTTTATTTATGAGGTCCATGATGATCCGTTCCATAGCTTTGCAGACCAAGCTAGTCAGGCTTATGGGGCAATAGTTTCCAGGATCCATTGAGGCACCACCTTTGTGGAGAGGGACCACTGTTGCTGTACGCCACTCTTTGGGTACATATCCTGTATAAGGCTGAGATTGAACAGTAGTTTTATGTTTGGGTTTAGCTCTTCTTGGAGTTCATGTAGGACACAGCCCGGGACACCATCTGGTCCCATTGTTGCTGTGTTTTTTGCTTTGGAGAGGGCGGCTCTTACCTGAGCATCTGAGATGTCAGGGGGGCAGCACTCTGTTGGGATAGATATTTGCCTTTTTGGTGGGGAGGGGGGGGTTTGCACTGATCCTGTCAGCTAGGATGTTGGCAATGTCTGTGGGTTCGGTGTATTTTTTGTCATTTTGGACTAATTCTGAGCATATCTGGGAATTCCCACCCAGGTTCCTAACATAACTAAAGAAAGCCTTGTGATCATCCTTAGTGTCCTGTGCAATTTTTCTCGAAGCTGGCCTTAGGCGATTTTATGTGCCCATAGTTTTTGCTAATACTGATCAGAGATGCCTTCCCTTTGGATTTTGCTCTATCATGTAGTAGCTTCCTCCTTCTATTGTATAGTTTGTTTATGGCTGGGGTCCACCAGACAGGGCGTCTGCCTTTGGAGGATTGGGTCTTGGTTTTATTTGGGATTGCATGATCCATGCATTCCTGAAGGTGTTCATAGAATGCATTTATAAAGGATTTTGGTCTGGGCGTATTTTCCACAGGCCGGGGCTTTGAAGGATTTCGCCTCAGTTTTGAGGTGTGAAATTTGCTTTAGAGAAGTTTTTCACTGTGGTTTTCTGGGCAGGGGTGGGGTCGGGATGTGAATATCCAGTGAGATTAGTTTATGGTCTGATCTTACCAGTGAGGGATACACTTCTGGTCTGGAGCATAGTGTCCCCATGTTGGTGATGATCAGGTCCAGTATGTTTTCCCCTCTTGTGGGAGTGGTAACAAGTTGTTCCATAGCATTTGAGTTTATAAATTCTAGGAACCTTTGGGCTAGGGTGTTGGAGCTAGAGTAATGCTCCCAGTCTATGTTTGGGTAGTTGAAGTTAGCCCAATATAATGGTGTTTGGAGACCTTCATATTTTCCAGTATTCTCAGGAAGGCCAAGTGGGGTTCCTGTGTTTGGGAGGGTGGTCTGTAGCAGGCTATAAACTGGAAGGCAGTTTTACCCACAGTTAGTTGCACATGGATAGTCTCTGATGCTTCGTGCTGTGCCACCAACCTGGAGGTGTGGGTATCTTTGAGAATATTGATACTCCCCTCCTTTGTGGTTCAGTCAAGTTTTGGGGCGAAAAGCATGGTATGCGGTATAACCTGGTAGTGCTGGGGTGCTCTCGGGAGCCTTGAACCAGGTTTCTGTTACTGCACAGATATCGATGTTCTCCATGCTAAGGAGAGTTTTGAGTGCGTGCATCTTGAGGTTTGGACTTCTGGCATTGAGTAGCATTACTCTTAGTTTCTTATCCTTGTGATACCTATGGAGGTGGGTTTGTCTTTTGAGCCTTGCCTAAAAAGGCACTATGGGGTAGCAAGAGCCTTTGCCAATATCCGAAAGCCCAGGGTGACAGGTGCAAGCCGTCCCTAAGCATCGTGGCTTGTCGAGCATGTCATCCCAGGCTGACAGGCATTGGATCCCCTTTGAATGACACCAACACTTAAGCCAATTGTTGAAATTGATCATCTTGACTTCATATTGTGGCATCATTCTTGGTGAGGGAGATGCTACTCAAGGTCAGGGTCATACCGGCCTGGGCTACATGCTCAGAGAGCTCCTCTATGTCTCTTTTCATGTAGTCCAGGGAGGTACATCTCAGGTCATTCACACCAGCATGGACAATGACTGAGTCATATTTGTACTTGCCTTGGAGTGACCTGAGTGCTTGTGTTATGTGGCGGATCCTAGCCGACAGGCAGCTCACCGTGACCTTCTCCTTGTTCAGCCTGGTGAGCGGGACGTCAGTGTGCCTGATGATAGAGTCACCTATTACAAGTGTATCAGGTGTGTTGTTTAGCCTTAAGGGCTGTGACTGTTCGGCACACTGGCTTTGTGAGTTATGTGTTGCACGTGTTTTGTTTTGGGGTAGCGGTTGCTTGGGTGTCTGCTTTGGAGGTCTCTGCTGCTTAGGCAGATTTTTATTTAGAGCCTCAGTATGTTTTGTGTGTTTATGTGTTTGGTTTGTTGTCGTGGTAGGTCTATGTGAGACTGGAATTGTAGTGAGTGTGGTTTCCTTCTCCTCCTGACTGGTTACGCCAGTACTGAGTTGAGAGAGCTTAGCCTCCAGTTTGGCTATATGGTTGCATCTCTCACATGTGTTGGAATTTGTTGGGAGGAGGAGAGGGTTGTCTGTGTACATGAGGCAGTTGTAACATTGCCTCAAGATTCCCAGATTCACCTGCTGGACCGGAGAGGAGATTGACAACTGACCTTTGGACATGCTAGAATAGTATTGGGAATTCCTTTATAATTGAAAAAAGGGCCAATGGGGAACAAGGTACTCAAGGGGAGTTTGTGAGGGTGTAGTGCTTTTAATTTTTTAGAGCTGACTTATATAATTGCTTTAGTGAGCAAGTGCCAGGTAACTTAAATGCAATGTGTTACAGGTAACTTAAATGCAAAAACGACAAACAGTAACTTTCTTTCGGGTGAAACAAGGAAATAAGTACAGTAAGCAATGCAGATATCACTAGGGATCCACAGAAGTGCTAAAAGGCGTTTAGGTGGAATTAGCGTTTCACGGAAATAAACAAACAACAAGCATACAAATAAAGCTAGATTCTGCAGGCCTGGATCTAGTCTATGCTACAGCAAACAAGGTGTACCAATTTCAGTAAGAAACAGTTAGAATATGCAGGCACTATAAGCCTTTAACCAGAAATTCCCTGCTCAGAAGGGCAGAGTCCAGCCTCTCCTCCCACAAGAGTGCAGACCGCAATCCTTCTTAACGTAAAATAACTGGCCTGAAGCCCAAGTGCTTAAACCAGAACTAATACACTTTTAGAATAACAGACACTGAGCTCTCAATCAGCAGTTCCTAACTTAGAAGGATGTAAGCTACCTGTCCTGCCACCACAGTGCAGGCCACAAACCTTCCTAATGTAAAACAACTGGTCTGAAGCCCAACTGCTTAATCCAAAAGACTTAGAAATGATAGCTACACTTTAATCAAGTTACTACCAGCAGTAATAAATACAACTGAATACTTTAAAGAATGCCTGGATTAGTGCTCAAGTTATACAAACAAAGCTAGATTCAGCAGGTCTGGATCTAGTCTATGCTACAGCAAACGAGGTGTACCAATTTCAGTAAGAAGCAGTTCAAATATGCAGGCACTATAAGCTTTAACCAGAAATTCCCAGCTCAGAAGGACAGAGTCCAGCCTCTCCTCCCACAAGAGTGCAGAACATGAACCCTCTTAATGTAAAATAATTGGCCTCAAGCCCAAGTGCTTAAACCAGAATTAATACACTTTTAGAATAACAGACACTGAGCCCTCAATCAGCAGTTCCCAACTTAGAAGGATGTAAGCTACCTGTTCTGCCACTACAGTGCAGACCACAAACCTTCCTAATGTAAAACTGGTCTGAAGCCCAGGTGCTTAAACTAAAAGGCTTACAATGAGTTACACCAAGCAGTAATAAATACAACTGAGTACTTTTAAGATGACGAAAAGCAAAATAAAGTAAGAAAAAACAAATACAGTAAAAGCAGATACATTTTTTTTTTTTTTTTTTTTTTTTGGAAAGAGAAAGGAAAGAGAAAGGAGTAGCAGAAACTAAGCTGATTGGCCTTCTCAAATGCTCTCCTGTACTGGGTAGAATGAGGTAATGACACTAGACTGGGAGGAGGGTCCCAGATCAAATGTACACTAGGGGCGGGCAACTGCAAAGCCACCAACTATAAAAACACTATACCAACAGGGAGGGAGGGTGGAAAACAAACTGCAGAAATGTTACTCCCAGCTGAAAAGCAGCAGTGAGCCTTTAAATGAAAGTTTTAAACAGCTAAAGGAGCCACTAGAAAAAAAGAGTTTAACTACAACAAGTTATCATAAACAAACAACCCAACAGATGCTTAATAAGAGTGGACAATTTCCAGTTAATACCTCACACACAGTGAAGATAGCTAGAAAAAATACACAGTACACAAAGTGCTATAAACAGCAAAGAAATAAAGAACTAAATAAACAAAAAACAGGATACTTAATGTTATATATTGTAGCTCCAAATTTGCTGAGTGTCCTTCCTTCGATAAGCTCACTGTAAAATGGCTGAACACTCACAACTGAGCTTCTTAGGTAACAGAAAGTTGAAACCTGAGACAGCTTTTAAGAAAGAAATCTCAAAAGAACCAATGAGGTGCTTAGTCTAAGCTGTAGTCCAGGAGACCTTAGTCAGCCAATGACCTCAAACAATTCTCTCTCACTGAAATGCCTGATGGCTTTGGCTAAAACAAGATGTCCCTGAATTATGTGCTCAGACACACAGCCTCCACAAACACTAGGCCCAAATACAAGCCTGAATATGGAAATGCTACAAATATCCCCACTACTTAGTACAAACTGCAGAAATGTTACTCCCTCAATATTCTTTGGATAGGAGTTGTTTACTGGGTCTGGGTCAGGGTTTAATTCAAGCTATTGATCCTTCTTGTAAAGTAGTTAATGGTAAAAAAAGAGGGATTCCTCTTTTTCTGAAGAGATTCAAGATTCTGAATAGGAAGATGACTGAATAGGAAGTTGATGACCTGAGCCATACCTCCCTGGACTACATGAAAAGAAACATGAAGGAGCTCTCTGATCATGTAGCCCAGGCCGGTATGACCCTGACCCTGAGTAGCATCCTGCCCTCACCAAGAATGATACCACGGTATAGAGACAAAATTATCAATTTCAACAACTGGCTAAGCTTCTGGTGTCATTCAAAGGGGATCCAGTGTCTGTCAGCCTGGGATGACATGCTCGACAAGCCATGCTGCTTCGCTAGAGATGGCTTGCACCTGTCACCCTTAGGCTTTTGAATACTGGCCAAGGCTCTTGCCACCCCCATAGTGCCTTTTTTAGGCAAGGCTCAAAAGACAAACCCACCACCGTAAATAGCACATGTAACAAAAAACTGAGGGTAATGCTACTCAATGCCAGAAGTCTAAACCTCAAAATACACGCACTCGAGGCACTCCTCATTATGGAGAAAATCGATATATGTGCAGTAATAGAAACCTGGTTTAAGGCTCCATAGAGCACCCCAGCACTACCAGGCTACAACTCATGCCATACATTTCGGCCACAAAACCCAGACTGAAATACAAAAGGCGGGGGAGTATCCATATCTCTAGTGAAGCAGCATGGCTTGTCGAGTTTACTGATCTTAGGATCAATCCTACATTCACATATCCATGACCATAAAAAAAGTCCACAAAAAACTAGGAGCGCTATACAGAAATAAGCAACTTCTCACCAAAGCAGCAAAGATTTCAGTAGCAAATTCCCACCTTATCTCCACCTTACTTTATGCCTCTCCAATATATACCAACCTAAGGCAATGCAATCTAAACAAGCTAGAGACCTGCTACAACAAAATTGCCAAATTCACCACAGGGGCATCCTACCGTAGTCACCACTGTCTCTCACTTGCTGAACTGGACTGGCTTGAACTCCCTCACCTCCTTCAATGGTATCAACTCTCACTCGCCCACAAACTAGTAAACCATCCACTAAATGTCCCATCCCTCCAGAATCTACTCCAACCCTATCGCACCACCAGACCACTAAGATCCAGCAACAAAAATCACTTGCAGATCACTAAAGCCAATAACTCTGCTGGTGAAGCATTATTCTCTTGCGCCATAGCCAAATTATGGAACTCCCTCCCACCTACAATTACCTCCATACCATCATGCACCCACTTCAAAACTTTACTAAAAGCGCACCTAAAAACATGCTGGCTATGCCCTTGCATCTCCCACTCTAATATCACCCACCCCATCCAGCCACTACCTTTCTTTCCACCCCACTAACTACCTTGATTATAGCAAGCTCAGATGCTCATAAGCCGAGTACTTATTATACAGCAGGAACTTCTTATTGTAACATTTGTTAATGTCTGTTATGTACTTCGCAGATAAAGATTCTATTTGTCTACTGATGTACTATGTTCTTCATCTGTAAATATGTTTGTAATTAATTGCTATGTTAATCAAATAGTTAACTGCTATGTAATCCAATGTAACTACTGTCTGTTTATTTTAACTGTGGAGCTTTTCTCCCCGGGCCTCCGCTTAAAATGGACCTACGTCCAGTCAGACACTCCCAGTCAACAAATGTAAATAAATAAATAAATAAATAATATTAATACCAATAACAAATAAAGCAATACCCAGCAGTATAAATGTCTCCCAGTCAGCAATACCCGGCAGTATAAATATTCATCAAGGATACCCACACCTCCAGGTTAGTGGCACAACAAGATGCTTCAGAGATCATCCACGTGCAACTAACAATGGGCAAAACTGCTATTCAAATTATAGCTTGCTACAGATCACCCACCATGTCCCAGGACCCCCACTCTGCATTCCTTGAAACACTGGGAAATGTAAAGTTCCTACCAAACACCCTGATATTGGGTGATTTCAATTACCAAACATTAACTGGGAGAACTACTCAAGTACAAACTCCCTTGCCCAACATTTCCTAGAATTTATAAACTCAAATGCCCCGGATCAACTGTTCAACACCCCCACCAGAGGTGACAACATATTGGACCTGGTCATCACCAATATGGGTGACCAGTGTTCCACACCAGAGGTCAACCCCTTGCTGGTTAGACCTGACCATAAATGAATCACTCTGGATATCCACATTCCGCCACCACCATGAAAACCTTTTCAAAAGCAAACTTCACGTTACTTAAGACCGAGGTGGGAAGTTTCAAAGCCCCCATGCTAAAGGATTATGCTGTCCAAGCTGCAAAATCCTTTACTAATGCACTCTACAGGCACCTACAAGAATGCATGGATCGTACTATCCCATACAAAACCAAGACTCACTCCTCCAAGAAAAGGAAACCAGTCTGGTGGACCCCTGCCATAAACAAGCTATACAACAGAAGGAGGAAACTGGTACAGAAAAGAGTAAAATCCCAAGAGGGGAAGACATCCCTGATCAGTATCAGCAAGAAACTACGATCCCTCATAAAATCATCCAAGGCGAGCTTCAGAAGAAAAATTGCCATGGACTCCAAAATATAACCACAAGGCATTCTTTAGCTATGTCAAGAACCTAAGTGGCAATTCTCAGATCTGCTCGGAGTTAGTGCAGAATGGCACAAAATACACTGAACTGACCGATATAGCCAACAACCTGGCAGACAGGTTCAGTGCAAACTTCATCCCCCTCTCACCCCCAAAAGGGCCCATAACTATACCAGAAGAATGTAGTGCCCCTGAAATCACAGACACTCAGGTTAAAACAGCCCTCTCCCCTCCAAAGCCAAAAACATAGCATCAATGGGACCAGATGGTGTCTCAGGCTGCATCCTACATGAGCTCAAAGATGAACTAACCCCTCACCTAAACACACTGTTTAAACTCAGCCTCTCCACAGGGTACATGCCCACAAAGTGGTGCACAGCAACAGTTATTCCGCTCCACAAAGGTGGAGCCACAACGGACCCCAGGAACTATTGCCCTATAAGCCTGACTAGCTTGGTCTGCAAAGCTATGGAGCATATCATCATGGATCTCATTAACAGAGACATTGGGAACCTCCAAACACTGGACCCTACCCAGTTCGGCTTTGTTAAGGGCAGATCATGCCTCCTAAATCTGGTGGACTTTTTTGAAGCAGTTACCAAGACTATAGAAGAGGGAAAGGTGGTCCATCCAGCCTACCTAGAACTTGCAAAGGCCTTCGACACCATTCCCCACTCAGGTATTATAGACAAGCTCACCAGCCTGAACATAAACTCCTACATCATGAGATGGGTTGCCAACTGGCTCACGGACAGAACCCACATGGTAAGTGTTCCGGGAGCTACATCTGACTCTAAACCAGTTACAAGTGGAGTTCCCCAGGGCTCAGTCCTAGCACCCCTCCTGTTCGGCATATACTTCTCAGAGGGACAGGCAAGCACAGGAGGACTATGGCTGACCAAGATCACAGATGACTGCAAACTAGGGGCTATAACTGACTCTCCGGCTGACACAGACATCCTCCAAAAGGGTCTCACTGAGACAGATACCTGGTGTCAAAACCATGGCCTCAAGCTAAATGCCAAAAAGTGCATAGTCATCCCCTTTGAAAAAAACAAAGTACCCACAAACTACCACATAGCCCCCTAAATACAAAAGACATAATAAGGGATCTGGGGCCCAAGTAGATAGTAACCTCTCCCTTGATAATCACATTGCCAAAGTGGTTAGAAAATCCTTTTGTGTGGCCCACCTAATCACAAACGGGTTTGCATTCAGATCTAAAGAGGTCATTGGGTCCCTCTATGCATCACTCATCCGACCCATCATAGAGTACAATGCCCCATTTAGGATGTACCTTACAAGACACCTGCAACAACTGGAAAGACCACAGAAGTACCTCACCAAGAGGATCACTGGCCTCAAGCAGATGCCCTATGCAGCTCGACTGAAGAAACTCCAGCTGTACTCAGTTGCATACCGCCTACTCAGAGGTGATCTCTCCCTGACATACAAGGCCATGTCCAACCCAGAACTGATGGACATGCTCCACCTAAAGAAAACCATATCCCCTCGAGCCACACGCTCCAGGGATCTAAACCTCATCACAACAATATATAGGACGTGCTGGAGGGATAGATTCCTGTCCCAGAGACTTCCCATGTTCTGGAACAAGATTCCAATCTACATTAGGCAGAGTTCCTCGCTAGCCCTCTTCAAGAGAAACCTTGATGAGTGGATGGGAAACAGAAAGTTTACCCCAGGGATCACTTCAATGGCTCTGCTGGACAGAGGCACAGGGAACTAATCTAAGGGGGCGGTGAAAGCCAACACATTCTGGCTAGGCTTATAAATGCCTTTGGGCAGATAGCCTAGTACCTACCTATGAACCTATAATATACAGGGATGGATAGAGGTTTCTCCCTCAAATTTCTCATTTAGACTCTGAGGAGAGCTCAGTTTGTGATTGGGTTTCTTTTTCTCTGAGATAATTGCTACAATGTGCCTGTGTTTTCAGTGGGAGAACACTGAGGTTTCTCAGTTCCTCAGAAAACACTATTAGTTGTTACAGAAGGATTTTCCAGACGTTACACCTATTCCTCCTGCTCTGTCTGCTTTAGAGAATGTGTGTTACTGCCTGCATTTCCTGATAGTCAGCCTGCTGCCCCTAAAAAGGCAGAAAGGCTGTATAAAGTTTCTCAGTCTTTTAAATTTATATACACTATTCCAAACCTGACCAGCAGCTATAATGTTAGTTGATCCCAATGCTGCTAAGCCTTTACTTAATTCCAGTCCTTCTCTTTCTAATATGGATGGGAAAATTATTGATAGGTATGGGAACAAATTGTATACTTCTGCAACTTTGATTTTCAGAACTTTGAATTATCAGGATCATATGTTAAAATTGTTTCTGTCAAATTGTGGAAGTATGATTAATATTTTCTATACAGTTTCTTCTAGTGGGGAAATTCTGCTTTAAATAACTTAAGTTTCTTTTATTACACAGGTCACTATTCATTGTTTACAGTGTTTCTATGACTGTTGTTACTTCTTTCGGGGCTATGCCCACTGTTACTGTTTTGAGAAGGTTTGCATGGCTGCATTCTCAGATGTTAAATTCTCCCTTGGATAGAGATTTAGTGTTGGGCAGAGGTGATCAAAAAGTGTGATGAAACGGGAAAGCTGATCCCAGAAATATAACACTTTTCCAGCTCTCCTTTTCCACATTTTCAAAGGGATTATCTATCTCTTCATCAGGTTTAGGCAAAAACAAAAAAAAAAAAAACAGTCTCAACAAAATACAGGTAAAATGATATTTAAGAAGAAATGGGAAGGGGGGGTGCAAAAACAAGTCTTAAACTTTCCGAAACCAAGGACAGTCCAAAAAGTCTGAATGACTGTTCAAGATATCTTGTGACCCACTCCTACCCTGGCCCTGTTTTCTTCCAAGTCTGAATCTCCATTTTTCTCTTTGGCAGCAGATAGTTTCAGACAAATGAATTCTAAAAATCATTCATCGAGGTTACAGATGGCAGTGGGAGGAAATTCCTCCTTTCCATGGGGTCAGTCCTCATCCTGCAAATCAGACTGTTTTGTTTCCACCTGTTCTTCATTACATGCGGTCCCAAGGAGCAATACAACCAGTTCCTCCTTCCCATGATGGTCCTACTGCCAAAGAAAGAAAATTCTTGGAGACCAGTTCTTGATCTTTCTTTCCTAAACCTGTTAGTGACCAAATTCAAAATGATGTCACATCATAGCCTGTTAACTCATCTTCTTCTTTCAAGTTTCCGGGTAACACTAGAATTAAAAATGCTTATCATCATGTCTATTCATCCAGACTTCAGATGGTTTTATATTTCTGCATTACATTATCAGGTGTCTGCCTTATGCTTTGGATTATCCACTGTACAAAGAGTGTTTACAAATTGTGTAGCTTCAGTTATAGCTCATTGCAAGCTACATTGTCTCCGCATTTTTTCCATATGTAGATAACTTGCTTATCTTTGTAGAGTCTTTTTTCAAAGTGTCAGGAATCTCTGTCTCTGTCTTGTGTGAGACATCTGTTACACAAGCTGGCTTTCAAGAGATCATTCCAATATCTTTCTTCTCTCCCTCACACAGGACTGTGTTCCTGGAATGTCAATTAGATGCCTTCATTTAAAGAGCTTTTTTTTATCACAGGAAAAAATAGATCTTTCTCTATATAATTATTCACACAAAACCACTTGGCATACAGATTGACAAAAATCTCAAATTTGACACCCACATATCACTAACAATAAAAAAAGTTCACAAAAAAATGTGTACCTTATATAGAAGCCACCAATACCTCACCAAACCAGCAAGAATTTCTATTGCCAATTCCCAACTAATCTCCACCCTACTCTACGCATCACCCATACTTACAAATCTTAGACAGTCAGACCTACACAAACTCGAAGCCTGCTACAATAAAATCACAAAATTTGCTACTGGTGCCTCTTACCACAGCCACCACTGTGTCTCCCTTAGAGACCTTGACTGGCTTGAACTCCCACAACTCCTACACCAAACTCAACTTACCTTTGCTCATAAACTATTAAACCACCCTCTCCGAATCCCATCCCTCCATACAATTCTCCAACCCTAAAACTCTTCCAGACCACTACGGTCCTGCAACAAAAATCTGCTCCAGGTCACCAAAGCCAAAAACTCAGCAGGTGAAGTATTATTTTCCTGCGCTATATCCAAGCACTGGAACTACCTTCCCACTATCATAACTGCCCTTGTTTCCTGCAGTCTTTTCAAGACTGCACTTAAATCTCACTTAAATTCTCACTGTCTTTGTCCTTGTCCAAACCCTGTCTAATAACCCCCCCTTCAACCCTTCTCTCCTTTCCCAGATTTAGATGGAGTATCCCCTCTATCACTATAAAACTGAACTGAAGATTACTCACTGCTTGTTAATCCTTCCAGGATTTAGTTATCATTTAGTCTGTTATTATTGTTATCTAGTTACTGTCTAGAACATTTGTAGCACCGTGTTTTACTTCTTATTTCTCAATGTTTGTAATTAGAGCTTACTACTCAATTGTACCTAATTTGCTCCTGTATTTCTCCATGTCATGATCACCTCTATTGTATTCATACCTTGATTGTTATTGTTTACCATCTACCATGCCTTTCTGTGGAGCTTTTCTCCCCAAGCCTCCGCTGAAAAAGGACCTGCGTCCAGTCGGAATTTCCTGGTAAACAAATGTAAATAAATAAATAAAATAAATAAATAATTAGCACAACCAAATTACTATTCCATTCCTACTTCTTTATTAACACTTATTGCTTAACTCCTCTAATCCCTCATTCTAATATATTTCTTAAGTTACTCCTACCTATCTAATACACCACTCTTCTATTTATAAATTTTCAATACAATGCTTGTATATTAATGTTTACGAATATCAATACTAATTTTATTATACTGACTACTATGTATTCTCGGAAATTGCATTATAAAACTTATTAGTGTAAATATTGATTACTTTACATTATTACCTTGGAGTTCTTCCTGGGCTTCTGCTGAAAAAGAACACATCTGCCCACTCTGACTTTCCCAGTAAATACATTTTAATAAATAATTGAATAGATATTCAGCTAAAACTTTAACATACCTTTCCCTTTCTGCAATTTATCTGGTTCACCCTACACTTTCATTTACAACTAGATCAAAATTTTAAATCTATGCCCTAAGGTTCTGTTTATATAGAAAATTCAAGCCCCTTTATGATAATGTGGCTTTTCTGACTGAAAGTATAAGGGGGTGTTGAAAAGTTCTAAACCCAACCTAGAAGGGAATGACGTGGAGCCATAAAACTTACAAGTTATTCAACATATTTGTGCCGAAGTTCAACACACTTGGCACATCATGTCTGAAGTTTCTGTAACCCTGCCAAAAAAAAGTCTGAAGTCTGGTCACTGAAATACTGTCCCACTGCTGCAATCACCTCTGAATCACTCAAAATTTGCCACCCTTTCAAACTCTTTTTAAGTTTGGAAACAGGAAATAGTCAGATGGAGCAAGATCTGGTGAGTAGGGTGGATGGTCTATGCACTCAAACCCTAATGTTGTCAAAACTTCCATCGTTTTGCCAGCCTTGTAAACAGGTGCATTGTCTTGCAAAAACAGAACTCCTTCCCACAGCTTCCCTCTTATTTTTTCTTTCAATGCCTCCTTTAATTGGCACAGCAAGTTATAGTAGTATTCTGCATTAACTATTTGCCCCTTGAAAGATAGTCATTAGAACACCTTCCTGATCCCAAAACACTGTGTCCATGATATTTCCTGCTGACTTTTGGGTCTTGAACTTCTTTGGCCTTGGTGAAACTGAGTGCCACCATTGTATGGACTGATCATAGTGTTGTAACCATGTTTCAACAGTAACTAGTCGTTCCAAAAGGTTGGCATCAGCTCAATGAAAATGCTATAAAATCAACTTGGAAGTGTCCACTCAGGAGTTGACACCGTTTGAGGCCTCCCAGACCTTGCTGCATCTTCGCTCTCGAAATCTTCACACTGAAAGTTTGCACATCACTTCTTCACAGTTTAGGAAGAAGGGCACTTGTCACTCAATGTTTGCATCATACGTTTGTGAATTTTATTTGGAGTTTTCTTCTGCAGGAATAGGAACTTCAGGATGGCTTGAAGTTCCACACTTGAAAATTTTACATTTATTTGTTGCTATGGGTCAATCAATGATCTGAAATAATGTCAAAACATAGCATTACGATTCTGCAAATGGCACTTGACAGGATGAAATAACCCTCTTTTCAGCTATAGAGACAAAAATAATGCTTCAAATTTAAAGTTGGTAGGGCTTAGAACTTTTCATCACCCCCTCATAACAGCTTCTGACTCTGTGTGTGAGTGTGTGTGTATGTGTGTGTGTGTGTGTGTGTGTGTGTGTGTGTGTGTGTGTGTGTGTGTGCCTGTGTGTGCCTGTGTGCCTGTGTGTGCATGTGTGAGTGTGTGCGTATGCCTGTGTGTGTGCGTGTGTGTGTGTGTGTGCGTGTGTGTGTGTGTGTGTGTGTGTGTGTGTGTGTGTGTGTGTGTGTGTGTGTGTGTGTGAAAATATTTTCATATTCAGCATATTTGCTGCAAATCCACTAAAAATAACAACACATGCCTTAATTATGTACAGTTTCTTTCACTGTGGCTGGACAACATATGCCTTAATTATGTACAGTTTCTTTCACTGTGGCTGGACAACACATGCCTTAATTGTGTACAGTTTCTTTCACTGTGGCTGGACAACGCATACCTTAATTATGTACGGTTTCGTTCACTGTGGCTGGACAACACATGCCTTAATTATATACAGTTTTGTTCACTGTGGCTATGTGTCAATTCCAGATATTTACACCATTCAGGTTATTCTGCACTCATCTCTATATCTACTCACTTAAAGCAACACAAGACAATTTGCAGAAAGACCGTCATTTTTCCAAAGTAGCTCAAAGTTGTCTCATCTTTACCCACCCTCTTCAAAAAAAAATCTGCTCTTGTAAGACAGAGCGCTTCTTAGTCATGCCACTGACCACCTCCCACAACTGAAGTGGTACCTTACCACAAATATCTGAGCATAACACCACATCAGTGTATTACTTAAAAAGATAATGCTTCTATGTCAGGTAGCAAAGTAAATATGGCATAGAGACTGAAATAAACTCTAACTACAAAGGCAGAAGTTAAGGTTTTCTCAGGATGTATTAACACCTCACATTCTACACCATGTTATCATGTTTATTACTTCCTTCCAATACCACTGATGGATTGGTCACTATTTACATTTATATTTTTTGATTTGATATCAGAATCCTGTATTACAGCCAGCACTGTGGCTGTTTCATGGTGCACAGTAATCTCACATTCTTACAGCTCAGGTTAGTTACTAAACCTTTATAAAGAATAACTTGTTCACAAATTTGTGATATATTATTCTAAGTAAAGTAGCCAATTTCTGCTGATTATCACTTGCACCCAATGCAGGAATGGGTATTCAGCTTTATCATTATTATTTTTTTTTTATTTTTTTATTTCACATTTGTTTACCCGGAAGTTACGAATGTACACAGGTCCATTTACAGCGGAGGCCCGGGGAGAAAAGGTCCACATCAAATCATTCAAACACACAATGGTAGACATTTGTATAGTAAAATACAAAAAACTAACAATGATTAACAAATAGGCATAGAAGCAATATAGACATTCAAAACGTTTTTAGATAATTAGGATTCATAAAAATATTAAATGATACATTGGATAGAGGTAAATTAGGTAGCATGGTTAGTCAGATTAAATCATACCAGCTAGGTTAGGTGCCATTTGCCAATCTAGCTAGACAGGTGAAATGCAGAAGCATAGCCAGGTGTTAGTCATGTGATTTTTGAGTGAGAATTTACACTGGCTGATAGTGGAGATGTTTGTCAGGGAAGGTGGAAGGCTGTTCCAGGCTTTAGCTGTGGTATGGTATCATGCTTTCCCATTCAGATGGAGCTGCTGCTACACCATGTTTTTTATTCTGCAGTATGTCACACGTATAAGGTCAATTTCTGTTTCTCCTTCTGTACCATAGTGTTAGTTGCAACACAACCTAGTGCTGTTTCAACATCTGTAAGGCATGCGGATTAATCCAAGCTCTCTATATTATTATGGAAAAGATCCCAGGTACCCATGTTTCACTTCATACTGTTAACTTTCACCTTAGAAATAATCCTCATGTCCTCCAGCTGGCGGTACAGACAGCTTGTCAGGGAGTTGTGTGATGATGCAATTGTGAGCATCCGAGACAACCATGGCAATTCTGAATGACAGGACTTCCCTAACTCTAGTGTGATACCTAAAATTTTATCTTTTCAATTTACATTTTTTTTGGAAGTTAGTTATGTTAAAAACATTAATAAACAAATGGTTTGAAGTCCTTTCTGAGAGTATTCACTTCCCAAAAATGATTAACATGCATCAAATGAAAAATCTACACTGGAAGCTGTAACAACTGCAACCACAGCAAAACCATAAAAGGAAGACTCCAGCTTTGGGAAAAACTGCTCTTTTAACTCAGCCACTCCATTGTTCAGATTCAAAACTGGAATCTGACATTTCCGGATTATTTCAAACACCTTCTGAGATTCAATGAATTAATCTTTTTCAAGAGAAAATATTACTGTACCTTGCAAGCTCAGAGATTGAAGCCATTTGATCACAAACTGAAACTGCAGATGCTGTCACTAACAATCAAAAAGAAGAAACATCACTTATCAGATTGATGTATGAATGAGAGGAAAAGCAAACTGAGAATCTTTATAATATATCTCTCCTAACAGGTTTGTCTCCAGTTAAATTACATACTGTTATAGTTATGAGGGATAATCAGTTAGAGAAAAATAATGCACAGCTAATTACTGAGAAACATGGAAAAATGACAGTTTGGGTTCAATATATTTTAGAGAAACTGGATTCTTTGAATATTGAGGTCAAAGTGTTATCACGGTTGCCAGAAGAGATAGCTAGTAGAGCAAAAAGATGAGATATCAAAACTGAATGACTTTTTTGTAACGCTTGAGTCTGACTTCATTGAACTGTAATAAACAAGATACTGTTATGGTTGAAAATAATAAAATTAAAC
This sequence comes from Protopterus annectens, assembly GCF_019279795.1. Classification (NCBI taxonomy): domain Eukaryota; kingdom Metazoa; phylum Chordata; order Ceratodontiformes; family Protopteridae; genus Protopterus; species Protopterus annectens. The sequence continues at coordinate 1,287,910,770 of NC_056735.1, forward strand.
CCGTAGTTTCTGACCTGAAAGATAAAATGCTTGACTTGGGGTTAAGGTCACGGAAGTGAAATATTAGAAGTATTGGAGTACTGGAGCAGTTGGTCATGAATAAGCCTCTTGTAGAAACAGTTAGTTTTTTTGGTCAGTTATTTTTCATGCAGTTAGAAGGACATTTGAAGATAATGTGCTACTGATATACAGCCACATGTTGTGCACAAAGTCAGGCCTCCTAGAGTAGTAATAGACAAGTTAAGATTTCTGTTAGAGCATAACAGTATTCTTTCATACAACCAAAAAAGGCAATTTTCTTTTTAACCAAGTTCCTATTAAGTTTTTCCAAGATCTAACCTCTAAAATTCTTCAAAAAAAAGACTATTTGCAGTTATAAGAAAAATATTCCGGCAAAATAATTCCACCTATATTCCTTTCTCCAGCAATTCTTGAGATAATCTATAAAGTTTAAAATGTTCATCTCCTGCAGAGACCTGAAAAAACTGCAAGCAATTCATATTTTGCCATAGCCTTTACAAAGGGAATGTTCAAGAGTTTAAAAATAAAACTGGATATTTATTATGGATTTTTTCGGGGTGGGATCTCCAAAGTGAATGCTTTTTTTCCTGGCAAAAAAGTGAACAATCACATTAGTAAATGTTCATTTAAATGGAATTTTTGCTGGTAGACTTTGTATGGTATTGTGTTGCAGTCAGTAAGGGAATTTTTTATTTATTTGACATTTGTTTACCAAGAAAGTCAGACTGGGACAGAACCCATTTTCAGTGAAGGCTCAGGGAGAAACAGTCCAGAATGTGGGAGGAAACCGGATCACCCAGAGGACACTCACACAAACAGAGGGTGGACATGCTCACACAAACAGAGGGAGGACATGCAGACTCTGCACAGAAGGAACCCCATCCAGGAACTGAACTGGAAACCCTCTTGCTGTGAGGTGACAATGCTAACCGCTGCACCACTGCACCACCATTACTCCATTGTTGTGCAGTCTCAGAATTAGTGTATAGTTTTTCATATTTTAGATCACTTTAGATTCACAGTAAAGTGATCGCTCTTTGAATATTTCCTCTTGTGAATGTTCTATATTTTATGAGATACTCTATATATATATATATATATATATATATATATATATATATATACACACACACACACACACACACATATATATATATACATATATGTATATATATATATATATATATATATATATATATATATATATATATATATGCGCCATTGATTTGGTTTGGTTTAATTGTGGCACACATTTATTACATGTAGCTGTCAGTGGTGAAAATGATCAAATTATATTGCAGGTGTACTTCAGCAGTTCAACTATAACATACTTCAGAGGTTTTCCTCTTTCTTAATGGCTATGTGACTGTGGAGTTTATATTTTTAATTTCCATCGGGGTGTGTTGAGGAGGTAAAGCAAATTGATGACTCTCTGAACTTTCACTTTTGTAAATGTTTGATATTTAATTTGTTTGATTGTTTGGTCGATGATTACTTTGGTCTGTTAGCAAAAGTGTAGTGTTTTTTGGTTGCATGTCCAGTTTATTGAATGGATGTTTTTTTTGGCTGTGTGTTTCATCAAAACAGGTAAGTGAGATGTATAGTAGGTGTGTGTGTGCGTGTGTGTGTGTGTGTGTGTGTGTGTGTGTGTGTGTGTGTGTGTGTGTGTTTCTATGGATCTATTTTACAAGTTCAAAGTTTTAAAACTTTGAGCTGCAAATGGTCGAGACCATAAGATTGAAGTTCTGAAACTTTGAAATTGTAATAAAAAAATAAAAACAATTTTTTTTTTACATTTTTCCATGGTAGGGGGATCCCCCCCCCCTCGCATCCCCAACCCCCCTGCTGAATAAATATACCGACTCTGAGATCGCACTACAGTGAGGAAAATGGTAAATTTCCCATTCCACACTGTATGGCAATCTCCATTCAAAACGTTCAAAGTTTCAATACTTCGATCTTACGGTCTTGACCATTTGCAGTTCAAAGTTTTGAAGTTTTGAGCTTGTGAAGGGAATCCATTTGTATATATGTGTGCACAATTGTGGTGAGTGTTTGGGCTGTCTTATGTAGTAGTAGGGCTATATGAAGACTTTTTAAATTTAAGATGCAGATTAGGGTTAAGGGCAGGGTTACGGTTAGCACATATTAAAAAGGTGGAGCAATAAATGAAACAACTTTCTAGTATGATCAATAACTCTACTAGTAGGAGAAAACTAATAAAGTTTTTGAAGTACTGTGCTTCCAACATTTCTTGTTTGCAAGAAATACATTAAGCATACAATAATCTGAATGCCTTGAATAAAAAAGGACTGAAGAGAATTGTTAACTCGGTTAACTATAAGTGTACTTATAAATATATGGAAGCTACATTAAAGCCATGGTTTAATTTAAATGTCTGTTTTTCCGTGTGTGTGGTGAGGGTAAATTTCTTTAAAATAAATATACCCTATATAGATTTTATTTATTCAAAATGTGTATTTCCCTCCTGATTTCCAGTGATACAACATGGTTAAGGTACTCTGGCTGAAGTTCTGTTGGAGAGATGACAGTCCTAGAATTCCTTTTAAGTTACTAAAAAGATCCTGCAAAAATGTTGGCTACATCATTAAAGATTCTGAATTGTTAGCAACATCTCAATGTTGGATAAATTGCTATAAATGGAATTCACAGTTGGATTCACGTTTTTCAATCCCTATATGTAATATGGCAATTAAGATTTTCTAGATGGCGAAAGACAATTAATTCTTTATCTTTACAGGACTGTCATCTAAAAACTATAAGAACATTTTCCTTATATTACAAATAAATTTATATTTAAAATATAATTACCTATTTTTATCTGCATTTTGCTTGGTCTGGACTCCTGTTATCCTCATGTCTTCCAAAATGTTTAAATGGGTTTGTGATTTATGTAACAAGATTAAAGTCTATTTGTCTACAGATTTTCAATTTCTGAACATTATTAAACTAAGGAATAATGTTTTAAACGGTTCTATAATCTGTGTATTAATGGTGGAAAGAAGAATAAGAAATTTGCAACTCTCCTCAGAGGTTAATATTACCTCTATCGACATAAAGAAAAAATAGGTTTATTATATAAGATTATTCAACATTCAGAGCCACAGGATTTACAAGGGCTACTAATAAAATGGAATGCAGAGCTAGAAGAAACACCACAATTTCCATTTTTTAAATTTGTGGAATCAGTATTGTTTCTTAATTATGTCTTATAGGAATAGTGTTATCGAAAGTACAGCATCTTAAGGCTTTAACCCCATAATAGACAGGTTGGTTATACCAAAGTAAGGAATGATGTCAAGGGTGTGGAATGGAGAGATCATTGAAACATATACGGTCGGGCTGGCCCCATATTTCATCTTGGGGGAAAAAAAGCTTTTCTTTAATCTCTCTTATTCATGGGTCTCTGAATAATTGCTCATATGATATGGATACTTGGCAAAGATGACAATCTTTCAATTACAAAGATGATACTGATTTTGAGTTTTAGGTTAGCAGCAAATAAAATACTCTTATAACTCTGGAATAAATAAGACTGAATGCAGCATTTCCCAGAAAAGGCTGGTTAAAACATTTAAGCTGTTTTCTACAATATGAAAGTATAGAGATATAATAATGCCACCTGGAGAGAATGGGAAGAGTTATAGGTGAGGAGCCTCATAGCTAATTACTAGGGTAGCCTTAATGGGCCATTCTAAGCCTAGCCAATTTTCCTCCCCAGGTGAGAATCAAACATTGTACCTTGTGTCTGAAAGTCAAACACCTTAACCATTATACCATCTCCCAACCATTGACATGGGATATTTCTCTGATGTATATAGTTTAATTATTTATATAACTTTCTGAATGAATAACTGATGAAATTCAATAAAAAGATAATAAAAAAATGCTTGCCCCCCCCCCCCACTTACCCTTTTGGATACCTGGGTAAGCCCATTTGGTACAAGGTTCCTTTTTCAATGTGCAAACACCAATGACCAGCATGTAGGTATAAAAGGCAATAAGTCTTGTGCAAATAAAAATATGTTTATTCCTCAGACCGGTTTCAGCTCACCAGCCTTCTTCAGTGAATCATAAACACAAAAAACAACATACTACATACTTAAATATTCTCCCCCCAAAAATGTGACATACATAGTCCAGCCCATAATAAAAGGGCAAGAAACCTACTAAATGTAAAATAAATCCAAAGTACATAATCTTACCTGCAGTTAGTAACACCCATACAAAACAACCTAATGAATATAATAAAAACAACATATAAAAATATACTTGGTGTGACTTTATAAATGATCATTTAAGTCCATGGGGAAACAAACCCCCCAAATTAATGATCCAATATTACTCCTTTTTATTGAGTATAGTATGCCAACCCTGTCGATTACTCTGATCTCCAATGTTTCTATCTATAATCATGAAACGGAATTCAGCATCAACATGTTTAACAGTATGGCGATAAAGTGCGTTGGTTTCCCATCTATTCCTTATATCGCTTCTATGTTCAGACACACATATCCTCAATGTTCTGGAGGTTTGGCCGACATAAAATGCTGAACATTTACACGTAGCTAAATAAACAATCCAACTGGTGCTACAGTTGCCAAAAAATTTTAAGTCATAAACCCTACTGGTATTTTTACTGGTAAATTGTTTAAGTTTACTGACAAATTGGCAAGAACTGCAATGTCCACATGGCAAGGTACCTAACAGTCAGTCACCTAATACCGTCAGTTGTTTATATACAGCACCACGACTCTCAGTATGTTTGAAATGTGATAAATGGGATCCCAAAGTTTTGCCCCTTCTGAAAGAAAACTGACACCTGTTACCTAAACAAGCTCGAAGTTCATGGTTAGCCAATAAAATATTCCAATGTGTGTCAATAACATTTCTGACAATATTGCTATTATGCCCATAGGTAGTCACAAACCTGTCTATGTCCCTAGTTTGGGTATTGGCAGTGTGTTGATATTCCAACAATGAGTCCCTGTCCTGGCCACTGGCCCAGTTACTAGCCAATGAGGTATCAGTATTCCGATATCCCCTATTTCTGAACCTCTGACAAAAATCCACTTTGGATGACTCAAAATTCTCCACCGAAGAGCTGATTCTCTTAATGCACAGAAATTGGGATTTAGGAATATTACAGATGGTGTGTTGGGGATGCAGGCTGGAGGCATGGAGTAAACTGTTGTCCTGAGGATATTTACAAAATGCTTTAGTACCCAAAGTATTATCCGCATTACGATATACAGTAAATCCAAAAAATTAATGACATCCTTGTGGGTATTGTAAACTCAATACCCCACTTATTTTCATTAAGATATTGTAAAAACTCCTCCAAATACTCAGCATTAGCCCTCCACACCATCCAACAATCTTCCAGATATCTGCGCCATATATCTATTTCATACAAATATAATTATGTGAAGAATCATAAATAAGTTGCTCTTCCAAAAAAGCCATGAATAGATTTGCATAAATAGGTGCAAACGATGCACCCATGGCCGTCCTTTGTAATTGCCAGTAACACTCATCCAGAAAATAAAAAACATTTTTGGTTAGTACATGCTTTGTCATACATAAGAGTAATGTATTGAAACCAACCGGATATAAACTGATGTGTTCTAACCAGAACTGCAATGCTTGGAGACCTGCCCAATGAGGGATGTTTGTATAAAGGGCCTTCACATCACGTGTGCACATCAACCATCCAGGTTCCAACTGTATGTCAGAGATAATTTTAAGAAACTCTATAGTGTCTTGTATTCTGGCCCTAACCACAGAAAGCAAAGGTTTAAGATATTTTGTTAAAAAGGTTCTGTCAAAGAGCCAATCCCAGACACAATTGGTCTGCCTGGAGGGTGGGTGAGAGATTTATGAATCTTGGGCAAAAGGTACAAAATTTGTTTTTGTGGGTCTACCACTGTAAGATCATTCCTGACTGTGTCAGTAATGATACCTTCTTCAACTGCCTGGCCCAAAAAGGTATCAATCTCCTTTTTGAAATTCAGTGTAGGGTCCAGGGGCATAGACATATAATGTTTGGGGATGTACAACTGTCCCTTACCCTCATTCAGATAATAATCTATGTTCATTATTACTACTGCCCCTCCTTTATCTGCAGATGCAATAACAATATCATGGTTATTTTTGAGTTCATCCAAAGCCATAATTTCCTGAGCAGAAAGATTATGTGCTAAAATAGATGAATTCCGAGTTGGAAAATGAAGATCCCGATGAACAGCTTGTAAAAAGATGGAAACATGTTTATTCATCAGGGGTTGAAAGTTAGACTTAAGAAATCTGAATTCATCTGATCTTTGAGAGTCAGTATCTGAAAAAAAACAGTTTAAGGTTAAGTCTGTGACAAAAGTCGTATAAATCAGTAACCATGCTATACTCATCAACAAAAAATCCAGGGACAAAGTTCAGGCCTTTATTTAGAAGTTTCAGTTGTTCATGAGTTAAAATCACATCAGAAATATTTAACAGATTTTGACATATATGATCTACTGCTTTATGAGGGTCTATAATAATCCCTCTATTGTCATAATCTTGTTTCCTATTCCTGTGTTTGCGGCCCCCCTGCCACCTTTGCCCCCATCTAAAGGGTGTAGTGTGTTATTTTTTTTAGGAATAGGTGATTCCTGGGTATTGGCATTGTCTGTATCAGTAAGGGAAGATTCATCCCCTGATGTGCTAGTATAATGTGAATCAGTTTTCTTTAGTATAGACCTGGGTCTTTTCTTATTATTTTGGAGTAGGTCTGCTGGTCTCTGAAAATCTGACAGATTTTGTTACTTCAAAGGGTCGACCCCTTTGATAGTCAGTCCTTTTTCAATGTGACTTGAGAGGAATGTTTGATTGAGTTGCTCACAGTGACATAGTAGTTAAATATAGGAAGTAGCTCATTAACAGCTGATAGCTTTAATCCTCTGTGCTAACCATCAGATAAGGATTTCTTCTTTATAGCCCTTACTTACTGAATCCTCCATTCCATTTCACATTTCCTTCTCATTCCTTCATATTAACATATTATATTCCAAAGTATTACTCCATTAAGAACTTAATTGCTCTACTGGTTTCAGATTCCATCACTTGACAGATTTTTTCCTCCATATACTTTACTTATTAAGAATAGAAGATAAGCTGAATATGCAGACTATACAAAATAAACCATATACTTTGCACATACTTCAGTGCACAGTTAGTTTTGTGTCAACTGAATCTTGTGTAGAATCTTCTATGAATAATAACAAGTCCATCTTCTGTAATTACTTATCTCACAATATATTGTAGCAGGTTATATGAAACTTGCAAATGTCTTTAGTAAAAATGCAGTAAAAATGTGAAATATGTAAAATGCACTGAGCTAAATCAAGCGTGTTTATTTTTCAGAAGAAAAACTGAAATGCTGTACAATATAGAGTTGGCTTTCCAGAAAGAAATGGAGCAGAATTAGTATAGAAATGTATGAAGCTGTATACAAATATTACAGTTGTTTTTCTGTGAAACTCATCTCAAGCAGGCATATCGACTGTTATAGTTTAGAATTCCTACAAAAGGTTTGCAGCATCCTACAGAGCTAAGTGTCTACAGAAAAGGAACTATTTCATTTGAATTCTAAATCAGACAGAATATAAAGACTTTGGGACTCAAATTCACAACAGTAAAACAGTAGCACTTAGACTTCATCTGCTAATGTGTGAACAGAGGACTTTTGGACTGACAGCTCATGTTTCAGACACAATGAATGTGAGTTATCTATACCCACTGGAAGCTTTTAGTAGTCAGATACAGATAAAATACAGTAACTCTTTTAGTTAGCAGTTTGTAGCAGGTCAAAATAGCTGCAGACAAGTGTTTTTTTTATCTGAAATAGTTTGTTTTTATATTTTAAGTGCAAGTATTTATTCATTGTATATTTAATCTTAAAAAGTATATTGCTTAGTCTTTATTTCAAGTTTAGCTTTGCATTTAGTTTCAACAACTTGTGCCTGGCGATTTATTTAATCCTATATAGAGGTAGTCTTTTAACTTGGTGAATTATTAACAGCTGGTATCCATCTTACATGGAGTGACTGCTTAAGCAAAAACTGTCAGGCAATTATATTACCTGTGGTTCATTTTGAATGAACAGCAGTTGTGTTCTTGGTATGCTAGACTGGTCTAGCAGATGTGTTCCTGGTATGCTAGACTGGTGTAGCTGGTGGCACTGTATTAGTGTAGCAACAGGAAAAGGGATACTGATACCAGAAGGGTATCATTAACCTCTCTTAGTGTATCATTTCAGACATCTTTGTTACGAGTCATTCCTGCAGCCATCAAGATGTGTACTGAAAACTGAGAAGAGCTAAAGGGACAGTTATGTATTCATATGCTGCCACCACAGATGGTAGCTGTGACACCCCTCATCTGAGCCAGTAATCAAAGAATCTCAATCCTCACCACTGACAGCAGTGAAGGACATTCACTTGGAAGAGAAATAGATACACTCAGTATTCCAGATGCAGCTCTCTGCACCAAGTACAGTTTCACTTAAGAGTACACAAGGAACACATTCAGTCTGGGAGCTGGGTTTCCCTGTCTCTCTCCAGGCCCCCAATAAGACTCCCCACTAGCACAGCTGTAGAGTTGAGCCCTCAGCTGAGTGTTCCAAGCCAAGTCTACCATCCTGTCTGTGAAACCAGCGTTTTGTTTCCCTGTTCCAAGTAACTGACACAAACACTCTGAGATCTGATTCACACACACACACACACACACACACACACACACACACACACACACACACACACACACGCACACAGACACACATGTGCACACACACACACACACACACACACACACACACACACACGCACACAGACACACATGCGCACACACACACATACACACACACACCTGGGAATTTGGCTCAGATTTACCAGCTCTGCCCCCTCAGCTCAGACTGTAAGGTAGATATACTGCTACCAGCCAGCTACTCCAGGGCTCTTACAAGGGTACCAAATTATACTCAGTAAAATTAATACTAATACAAATGTTAGTGTTTGACCAATGCAGCAAGGCTTTTAGGAGTGGCTGCAGTGTCACCAAATAAATATAAGTACTCTCAAAGGTCAAAATATTCTCTAAAAGACCAGACAGAATGAAAAGTTTAAATATATTTAATAATAAATAATAAAATAACATGAAAATACTAAATATCTATTTACAATGAACACCAGAGTTTCAATCACAGGAAATATTAAAAATAACACAGATGTAAAGGTTCACACAAATACAGAAAAACACTACTTAACTTATCTCACTATATTTTTCTGACTGATCTAAAGAATTACTGTCCCCTAGTTCACTTACTAGAGCAGGGCAAGATGATGTGGGTGAGGAGTCCTTCTATGTCAGGTTTCACAAACAGACAGCCCTGAGACTTCTATCTCATCTAGTATTAAAATAAAATTTCAGTGCTGGATTACAGAACAACATCACATACATCTGGTCATCTGACTCTGGTTCCCGTACTACCCCCCTTTACTAGAAACTAAATCAGAATCTAGCACGTAGATGTTACCATACACACAGAGCTTTGCTGAGATGTGTTACAGCATCTGGAAGCTATAAAACCATTCCAAAACTACCATCCTTCCAATTAGTTCACCCCTAAGGACAATATAGTAGGATCCTGTGTGGGAGGTTGGCATAATGGTTAAGATGTTTACCTTAAGAACACAAGGTTCAGGGTTTGATTCTCACATAGGGTAATTGGCTAGGCTTAAAATGGCCCAAAAAAGCAGCTAGCCTAGTACTAATCTAAGGGGGTGGGGTTTGGTTTGGCATAATGGTTAAGGTGTTTACCTCCCAGACAAAAGGTACTAGGTTTTATTTTCACTAAGGGAAATTGGCTAAGCTTAAAATAGCCCACAGGGTCAGCTAACCTAGTAATTACCTATGAAATGTTGCTATGTTCTTATTCCTAATCCTGGTTTTCACAGACATTTCATCTCTGGCTGCAATCAGAAATGTAAGATATAAGCTTTATGGCCTAAAGCAGGTAATTTAATTTCAGACTATTTTTCAAAGTTAGTTGGACTGAGATGAACCTCTTCTCTTCCAGTATCTTATGTTATAATATATTCATTCAACAGTTGCAATACAGTCTGACATAGAGGTATATTTATTTTCTGTCTAGCAGGACCCACTGTTGGTACATTTTTTTAACACAAGCAACTTTACAAATACATTTTCAAAACAAGTACCTGTACAAATCAGTTTGATATATGAATGCCATATTATTATTTACAAAACTCCAGCTAGCTATATTGGCATACGTTATACATCCATGTTATACACCCACTGCTCAACTTCTCCTGGCATAGCTGGCATAACCTCCCATCATCACAATAGCATAATGGAACAAAATTTCAAAGGAACTTGATTCAAGGTCCAGCTATAGCATTTAATTATTTCTAATTCATGTTTATATGTGTTCCTTAATAGACATTAACCACATTCTTGTGTGCGAAAAAAGGTTCATCACTGGAAAATAATTTCTTATTTTTGGTTCATGTTACAGTCTGAGTCATGATATTTATCTGACAGAAATGTCTGAGACCTTTAGATTCTACAACTCCCTATACAGCTTCCAGTAGCTATGTCACAGCTCGTGTTTTAAGTCACATGAACAGTCCTTATCCAGGCTAGTAAAACTAAACAGCCATACTGATATATCAGTCCAAATCAAAATTTTAATGATTTGGCGCTTTCGCCTTGTCACAGCAAGGCTTCATCAGTGTGATGAACATATAAAAAAACCTACTTTATATACCACAACCCATAATGAATATCCTGCCAGCAGCCATTTAAAAAACAAGATTAAATAATCAATTGACTCAATAAGTATTGTTCTAATAGACACATTTGCATATACTTACATAAATTTTAAAGACATAGATATTATTTTTATATGTTGCACTTAAGGCATTTGATTGGCTTAACACTTAGGTTCATAGGTTCATAGGTAGGTACTAGGCTATCAGCTCAAGGGCCTATGGTAGCCTAGCCAACAAGGTTCCCTGGCTTATGCCACCCAAGAAAGTTATTTTCCTGTGCCACTGTCAAGCAGAGACACAGAAGGGATTCCCGGGGTGTATTTCCTATTTCCCATCTACTCATCAAGATGTTTCTTGAAGAGTGCTAATGAAGAACTTTGCTAGACATAGATGGGTAGCCTGTTCCAGAGTATGGGAAGACTCTGGGACAGGAATCTATCCCTCCAGCATGTCCTGTTTATCGTGGTGACAAGGTTTAGGTCCCTAGAGCATGTAGCTCAGAGGGGATTGGGATTTCTTTAGGTGTAGCATGTCCAACAGCTCTGGATTTGACATAGCTTTATATGTTAGGCAGAGATCAGCTCGGAGTAGGTGATATGCTATGGAGTAAAGCTGGGGTTTGTTTGAGGTGGGCAGTGTAGGGCATTTGTTTGAGGCCAGTAATCCTCTTTGTGAGGTACTTCTGTGGCCTTTCCAGCTGCTGCAGATGTCTTGTAAGGTACATTCCAAAAGGGGTGTTGTACTCTATAATGGGTCTAATGAGTGTCGAGTAGAGGGGAGCAATGACCTCTTTTTTCCTGGATGAGAACCCTTTTATGATGAGGTGTGGCACGTAGAAGGACTTCCTGACTACTGTGGTGATGTGACTATCAAAGGAGAGACTACTGTCCACCTGGGTCCCAAGGTCTCTTATCACGCATTCGGTGTAAGTAGATTGCTGTATATGTGGTAGTTCATGGGTACAAAGTTTTTACTAAAGGGGATGACACTGTACTTTTTGGCACTGAGTCTGAGGCCATGGCATCTGTCTCAGCGAGGCCCTTCTGTAGGATGTCTACATCATTTGGGGACTTTACTATGGCTCCTAGTTTGCAGTCATCAGTCATCATCATTAGTCAGAGGCCTTCTGTGTTAGCCTGTACTTCAGAGAAGTAAATACCAAACAGGAGAGGTCCCAGGATGGAACCCTGTGGTACTCCACTTGTCACTGCTTTGACATCAGATTTGGAGTCTGCAACTTTTACAGTGTGGGTTCTGTCAGTGAGCCAGTTGGCAACCCATCTTGTGACACAGGGATTTATACCTAGTTTAGTGAGTTTAGCTATAATAATAATAAATAAGAAGTCAATTGAGATACTATGACATTCCAGAAAGTTATATAAATGGAATACAGAATATGTATTTGGGAACAGAAGTAAAAGTAGAAGTGAATGATTGTTTATCTGACTCATTTAATTTACATGTTTGGAGCTTTTCTTCCCAGGCCTCCACTGAAAATGGACATTCCCAGTTATCCAGTAAATAAATAAATAAATAGAGGATTTAGGCAAGGTTACCCATTGGTGCCAACATTCTGTGTACTGGTAGTAGCTCCATTATTAGAAGTTTTTATAAGAATTTGACAACTGCTTTGTTAAAGTTTTCTGAATTTGCTTATACAGATGATTGTTTACTGATATTTGTAGATTACATAAAAGAAGCAAGAATAAATACAAAAAAAGGAAGCAGCTCAGTATATTGGACACAATATGAATTATTACAAATCATGTAGACTGCTATATGATCAAGGGATAAGTAGTCTGACAGATTGCTCCATACCAGTGTTTCAAGAACTGAGATACTATGAACGAAAGTAGAGCTTATATCTTCAGTTAACAACTGAAGTCAAATACATTTTATATGTATATATATATATATATATATATATATATATATATATATATATATATATATACACACACACACACACACACACACACACACACACACACACACACACACACACACAAACACACACAGTAGTAGTAGGAAATAAAGAAGAAATACCAGTATAGGATTACAGCACTCAAGCTTCTTTATGGCTGTTAGGTCATAAGCTTGGCAACTAAACATACGAATGAACAAAAAGCTCCATTATGTTCACCATCATCAAATTTCATATCCGCTTTCACCCATGAAGGTGTCAAACATGGATTGTGCTAATGGTCTTTGGCAATCGATTCCACATCTGAACTAATTATATAATAATTGTGACATACCCCCAGCCAGGTTGTCTCAATTGACCTTTATACTGAAACACAGCTACGCCTGTTTTTTTTTCTCATCTACATGTTCAATTTGTAAGACTTATTTCTTATTTATGGAGGCCATATATGATATTCAAACTCTAAACCTTACATAAGAGCTGCTGTAAATATTTAGAATCAATACTGAGGCTGATTTTAATTTTCATAATTGTTAGTATGTAACCGATCTATTATTTTCCTGCTGACAAAATAGGTTTGTCCAAAAAAGTCTTTATTATCCACAAACATCCTTATTTACAAATGATATTTATATCATTAAAGTCTTCACCTCTTCTGCTTTATAAGATGTGTTTATCCTCTCTATTCTCATTATCAGAGCTGCATATTTATTAATGTTTAAATGTTTGTTTTATGGGTATGTTTCATTTTGCCTAAATAAAATTTCTTTGATATCAAAAAATTAACTGACACAATTGAAAATACATTTTATCTCAAACACAAATCACTGAATCCTATTTAATAGAAAACTGTGTAAGTCTATAGAAAATCTTCCCTGTTGTGGCTCGGGATTTTGGAAATTACAAATATGCATTTTTACCTCGCTCCCACGGTAGTGGTGCTGCGGTAGCATTGTCACCTCACAGCAAGATGTTGTCTCGTTCGATTCTCAGCTAGAGCGTCTTCTGTGTGGAGGCATGTGTGAATGGGCATGCCTTCGTTGAAGGCTGTGCATCAGGGCTGGTAACTCGGCACATAAAAATCCACTACCAAACATTAGCGGACCGGAGTTCCACTGTGGCGACCCCTAAGCCAAAAGACACAACATTTTTACCTCGCTAATGGCCACTGTTATACTGTACCTCCATCAATAGAAGTTTGTGTTTTTGCACCAGCACAGGTGTATGAAGAGCACTCTGGTTTTGATGCAGTTGTGCAATTATGGAGTTAGTATACTAAAGTAAGGGAGTGTGGGAATGTACTTAGTTTATATCATGGAGTTAGTATACTAAAGTAAGGCATAGTGGGAATGTACTTAGTGTATATAATAGAGTCAGTATACTAAAGTAATGGAGTGTAGGAATGTACTTAGTGTGTATCATGGAGTCAGTATACTAAAGTAAGGCAGAGTGGGAATGTTCTTAGTGTATATCATGGAGTCAGTATACTAAAGTAAGGGAGTGTGGGAATGTACTTAGTATATATCATGGAGTCAGTATACTAAAGTAAGGGAGTGTGGTAATGTATTTAGTGTATATTATGGAGTCAGTATACTAAAGTAAGGGAGTGTGGGAATGTATTCATTGTATATTATGGAGTTAGTATACTAAAGTAAGGGAGTGTGGGAATGCATTAATTGTATATTATTGAGTCAGTATACTAAAGTAAGGGAGTGTGGGAATGTATTCATTGTATATTATGGAGTCAGTATACTAAAGTAAGGGAGTGTGGGAATGTATTAATTGTATATTATGGAGTCAGTATACTAAAGTAAGGGAGTGTGGGAATGTATTCATTGTATATTATGGAGTCAGTATACTAAAGTAAGGCATAGTGGGAATGTACTTAATGTACATTATGGAGTTAGTATGCTAAAGTAAGGGAGTGTGAGAATGCACTTAGTGTATATTACTTTTTTATGAAATGTGTTAAAACGATTTATATTTTTCATGAAATGTGTTTTCAATGAAATGTGTTTTAGATTAAAATGAAACATACTCATTTTTTATCTACAGTAACAGAGTCATTCAGCAATGCTTTGTTGCATTGCCATTTGTTGATTTCCAAAATGAAAACACGCACTCAACACAATATTAACTCTGCAGTGCATTAGTCATGTTGTATCAGTGCTAACATATTCAACTACCAAAACCCTAAATTTCACATCAGTTTACCATGTGCTGATCATTATTAACATGGTGGAATTCAACCACATTTTTCTTGATGTTTCAATCAAGAGATTATAATATACAGTATCAAAAGTATTTGTGTATTTTATAACAATAATGTCCACTAGTCTACCTTAGTTGAAAGCATGGGAGACATTTTTAAAAAGCATATATAGTTTATGTGATTAAAGTACCTTGACAATACCTTTGTTGTCACTGCCTTCTACCCAAGCATGACAACTGTTTCTTATTAATAAGATCATGTTTATTTATACATTGGAGGCACTGCATAATAAATAATAAACAGGTTTGTAGTTTGATGACATTCCCTTTAAGCCTTCTTCTTACATGCTTGGACAATCATAGCCGACCTTCACTCAGATGTTAGATGTTAGTTTACCCTTATTTAACTTTGTTTTGATAAGAGTACTTTGAGACACATACCAATTTCTCATTCATCAGTTATAACTGTCTCTGTCCTTGTTTGTCTTCAAGACTTATAAAGTATGTCTGATACTGTCTTAGAATGATACCATCATGTTGAGGGGAAAAAAACTTTTACCAGCACCTGCTTTAGCAAAAATTAAATGGTACCTTGCATTTTAATTGATACTTCAATTATAAAGAGGTGCATTTCCTTTAAACATTAAAAACAGCATGTAGACCAACCTAAGAAAAATCATAAAATCATTTATCTACCCTCTCAGTTTCTGCATTTGTGAGTCTGTCCTGCTACAATGTGAAAATTATTCCCATATGCTGAACTAGTTTCCTAATCACTTGAAGGCATAAAGAAATGAAGACCTCTTGTCTTGTATTGCCTGCTGTGTTTAATTTCTCCTGCCCTTAGAAGAAATTACTGAGAACAGGTTGGATAGGGACCAGATATGATGATAATGAAGAGAGGGAGGGAGAAGAGCATTAGTGATAGGAGAGTAAGGAGAATCATTTTAGATTAGGGATTATTACAGAGTTAATCAGACAAACTACTTAAGTGGAAGATTTAAGGTGAGTAATAAAGTGTGTAGAAATGAATTAAGGGGAGTAGTATGCAGACAGGGTGTTGCTAGTGTGATAATAGGAATATCCTGAGAGATGGAGTATAAGGGTGAGGATGGTGGCACTAATAGAGGAAGGGGATAATGAGGTGGAGCTGGTAGAGGAAGGGGTGTGGTGTGAACAGCTTTAAATGTAGAGGTAGAGGCGGTGGGAGGGGAGCAAAGTGAGCCCGGAGGGTAAACGAAGCAGGATGACACCTCAGAGAACAAGAACCAGCAGGTAAGTACTCAGAAAAAAAACTATCAGTGAGGCTGCAACCAATCTATTTAAGACGCTGGTTAAATGGTCAGTTAAGTACTGGGTGAAAAGTAGTAAGTTATACAAAGGTACATTTACAGTTTATAAAGAAAAATCAGCTTAAGGGCGTTTGGTACTCCTCCTTAACTAAACGCAGTGGAATCAAAATCTGCTGCAAGTAGAAACTGCTACAAGTACAATTCCTAAGAAAATGAAGCGGTGGGGGTGGGGGTGCACAGTACACAGATTGCAAGTATAACAAACACATTATATTAAACACAACTATTCAAGCCAAACAATGTATACTGAAAAGCTGATTAAAGGGAAAAAACATTTATACACACTTTATGTATAAAGTATTATAGCAGGTTTGCAGAGAGCTTGCAGATAATTTTGTTGTTTGAGTCCCAAGTGTTTAAAATCATCCAGGGGGACACCTTGTATTTTAGAGATGGGGAGTCGCAGAACTAAGGGAGAAAAAGAAACAGGGAGAAGCAGGTTAGGAGAGGTTAGATAACTATCATACTGATTTACATTAAAAACAACAGTTTATTTTAGTAGGCCTAAAGTAGAGTTTGAGAGATGTAATGTAGATACAGGGAAAAGGAACAACAGTATAGATTACATGTTCCAGCTACTACATTATGCATATTATAGCATTTCTGCAGTAAAAGCCTTGCATTGACATCTTGTAACTACATACTTTCAAATGTCTAACATGTAGTTCATATTAGAACAAAACAGACTACAGTCGAAGTACACTGAATTAATGTTCTGAAATATAAAATCCCTTCTCAGAACTATCACATAGTTCAGGTAGAAACTTGAACAAAAATACAAAGTGCACCAGTATACAGAATCCAAGCTACTGCTGCAGCATTATGTCCAATATACTATGCATGCAGTTAACAACAAAGATTTCACTTTCTGTTAAATAAGATGCTTACACAGAGCAATCACTTACTACAGTTATACAAAAAAACACATATTAAAAGATTACAAATATATAAATACTTGCTTATGTACTGTACACACTCCCAGGAAAAGACTAATAGGGCAGACCAGAGTGAAAGTGAAAATGGAACACAAAATGGTGCCAGCTAGGATAACATGGAGCAAAGCATCATGGAAGAAGGCAGCAAAACACAGAGTTAAGGGGGGCAGGGAATAAGAAGAAGATGAAGAAAAACTAAGAGTAAAACAAGGATATATGACACCTCAGAGAACAAGAACCAGCAGGTAAGTACTCAGAAAAAAAATCTATCGGTGAGGCGGCAATTAATCTATTTAAGATGCTGGCTAAGGGGTCAGTTAAGTATTTGGTGAAAAGTAGTAA
Organism: Protopterus annectens; assembly: GCF_019279795.1. Lineage (NCBI taxonomy): Eukaryota > Metazoa > Chordata > Ceratodontiformes > Protopteridae > Protopterus > Protopterus annectens. The sequence continues at coordinate 1,287,928,405 of NC_056735.1, forward strand.
GTTATACAAAAGTACATTTACAGTTCATAAAGAAAATCAGCTTAAGGGCCTTTGGTACTCCTCCTTAACTAAGCACAGTGGAATTAGAAACGGCCTCAAGTAGAAACTGCTACAAGAACAATTCCTAAGAAAATTAAGCAGGGAGGAAGATGGGGGTGTTTGCACACTACACAGATTGCAAGTATAACAAACACATTATGTTACACACAACTATTCAAGCCAAACAATGCATATTAAAAAGCTGATTAAAGGGAAAAAACATTTATACACACTTTCTTGTGTATAAAGTGTTATGACAGGTTTGCAAAGAGCTTACAGGTGAATTTTGTTGTTTGAGTCCCGAGTGTTTAAAATCATCTGGAGGGGGGCACCTTGTAGTTTACAGATGGAGGTAGCAGAATTGCTTATGTAGTGTACACACTCACAGGAAAGAGTAATAGGGCAGACCAGAGTGAAATTGAAAAGGGAACACCATGCCAACAAATGCCAACATCCTTAGAGCCAATGGATATATATGACACACTAGTTACTGAGCAATTGCTCATAATAAATGCTGATATACAGAGGGAAATCAGGAAAGAACCAGTCACAAGTATATGAACTAGTTCTAAAATGGTGGCTTGAAATCATAACTGTCTATACCTTACCTTTGCAGCTAGGAAACATCCATATGTCAAAAACTATGCTATCCTTTGTGGCTACAGAGTAATGACTCCAGGCAAATCATGCACCCAAACTGGTGATTATCTTATTCACATCAACCACTTACACACATCCTTAGATTTCCAAGTAAATGGTATTAACAGGATAGAAGTAGCAATGTATTCAGCATACAGTATTCTTTACAATGGAAATAAATACTGCAGTCATAGTCTTTGGAGTTATAATATAATATATTGTAATGAAAACAATCCTGATTTATACTTTTTCTATATTTTTTTACAAAAAAAATGAATATCTTGGAAAGTGTACAGTCCAGACATATAGTTTCAGTAGCACATTTATTTATCCTGACTTTTACTTTGAAATGGTGGCAAGAAATTCCATTCTTAGCACTTATTTACTGAAATATTTATAGAAATATGAGAAACTATGGAGATTTGTATGCTTAGCAGTATAAATAACAGTGGTGGTGCAGCAGTAGCATTGTCGCCTCACAGCAAGAGGTTCTCCCATTCGATTCTCAGCTGGAGCGCCTTCTGTGTGGAGTCTGCATGTCCTCCCAGTGGTCGAGTGACGTTTAAAGACATGCAGGTAGGTGCGTGCATGAATGGGTGTGCCTTCTTTGAAGGTTGGGCATCGAGTTAGCAACTCACCACCATAAAAATCCACTGCCAGTCAGGAAAAGCCGAAAGACATTACTAGCAGTATAAATAACAGTCAGTCAATTGCAGTGCAAGTATTTTTTGTCAGCATCAGACTTTCACCTGGATTCACCAAGCTCCATGCAAGAATAAAACTATTCTTGCATGGAGTGGTTCGTGTCCATTTAGAACAGCAGCGCGTCTTGCATATACATGAAGGCCCGCTGCTGTTTAATCTACATGGACACAAAATGTGAACGAGTGTAGGGGGGTGTCCGAGTAGTGCACGGATGCTAAACACGCCTCCAGCACTCAAGAAAGTGCCATATGGCACTTTCTAAGCTAAACTGGCATAATATTAGAGCTTTGCTCTAATATTATGCTGGTAAAGCTCTAATATTATGCCAATATTTCAGTGTCTGTGGACACTGAAATGAAAAAAAATTATCATTTCAGTGTCTGCGAACACTGAAATAAAAACGGCAACAAGAAAGCAATGCAGGGGGTGTGTGACAGGTTCTGTGACACACCCCCTGTATTGCTAAAGTGCCATACAACACTTTTGTAACCTGCTAAAGCAGGAAATGTATGCAAATGCACACATAACTGGGGAAAAATCCCCCAAAAGTGAAAAAGCACTAACAGAGCACCACAAACAGAAAGTTGATAGAGAATAGGTCATGCATTACTGTGAATTATGTACGGGTAGAAGTCTGAAAGCAAATGTATACCAATATCCCCTTACAGCAGTGCATGTTAACAAACACACAAATGATGGGGGGAATAAATACTACCTTAGGGACACGCCTGAAAAATTGCCCTCACACACTTAGAAAGTTGATAGATAACAGGATGTATATTAGCAGGAGTCCCTGAAGGTTACAAGCCTGAAAGCCAAATCAGTACCAGTATTTCACGATTGCAGTCCTGAGTAGTTGTCAGAACACCACAATACACACCCATGTAACCTAATAATATAATAATAATAATATATAACTTTTTTCACTAGCCCAAGGAATGTTTAAGAGTAGCTAAGTGGGCGTGCACGTTATGGCCATTTGCTTAGCATAGCCTAAACATCCCATAGGAGCTAAATGCATACAGACAGATAAAATTTCCAAGCCAAGGTAGTGTAGTGGTTAGAGTTGTGGTTTTTACATGTAGGCATTCATGGTTCAAATCCCAAAACAGATAATTTATTTTCCTATGTGAAAGTAGTGTTAAAATTATTTTGATAAACTTAAATTATGTAGCAACTTTTGTTTGTCAACCAGGGGTAGTGTAGCAGTTCCAAAAGTGAGATGTCAGTGTAGAAAAGATAGGAAACCCCCATATAAACACCCCATACAGTATAGTCACATAAGAATATAATGTAATGAAAGCACACAAGGGAATGTCATGAAAGGTAAACGTAAAATTATAATGTGTATATAAATAATTATTTTATAATATAAAATTATAAGTATAATATGCTTACACATGCCTTAATTACTCTGTATCCATCAGACCTTGTTCTGTCCAGCGTCAAAAGAGTCAGCCCTGCCAAGTTTCTAACATGGGATGCTGTCCTTTACAATCACAGAAAACTACCACTACACCATCTGAGCTGTGAGAATCTGCAATTCTTTAACAAACATATCATGCATTCTGGTCATTTAACATTAATGAAAAAAAACAGCAGTCCCAACTGCTGAGCCCATGACCTTCAACACTATAATCAGAAGAATGTACCACTACACCATCTGAACCATAGAAGTTAATGTTGCTTTTTCAAACATATCATGCAATAGAGGCATACAACATTAGGGAGAAAGCATTGTGGAATCATTCATGTGTTGTATATAGACATACACACACACACACACACACACACACACACACACACACACATATATATATATATATATATATATATATATATATATATATATATATAAATATATATATGACCAAATCATAGGTCTAAACGACACCATTACCCATCACTCACAGTTCCAACTCCTGAGCTATGAGTGGCAAGGACTGAATGCATGCATAGCAAGACTAACGCTAAAAATCACTCAAAAAAAGAAAAAGAAGATACTCAGGGACTGGAAACAATACCAAAAGAATGAAGCATTGCCATTAAATTCGGCACCTCTGCACTGACCTACGTTCACAAGCAGACCCAACAACAACCGAACCTCACCACCTACAAGCACGGAGCAACACCAGGTCCCAGGAAAAAATCCACCAAGACTGGAGCCGCAGCAACAAATATCAATGGTCGAAAGACCCGCGAGACAAAAAATGGTCACCACGGTTGCCACAATGACCACAGGAGGAAACACAAATGGCAACTTGCCAAATGCCAACCAACAGACAGAAATGGCCGACCAGCAACAAAGAAAAAGCAGCAGCAGCCCACAAGCCAATGCTGACAACAATTTTTTAGCCAGGGGACCAGAGCTCAGGCAACCAGACCTGCCAAACATACCGCCAGAGAAGAAGAAAACAGGACAAGAGACAGGGGCAGACAGAACAGACGGAGGGGGGAGTGATGACATACCACAGGAACATCTCTTCCAGGGCACACCTGCACCGACAGAATGCTCGGTACTAGAAAACTTATACCACCAAGAAACTGAAGCCTCACTCCCCCTCCAAATTACAGACAATACCTCACTCTTTAGCCTCATGGAGGAAACAATGAACCCTGCAATGGTTAACCTCCTCAGCAGGGGGCTAATGTTCATTCCATCACAAAGGGCGAAATGCACCAAGGTCCTAATAGACCTCAAACTTTACTGCAGGAAACTAAACTTGAGAAACATGTTTCACCACTAGGCCAACCCATCCCCCACAGACAGCCTGGTCACAGACAAAATGGGAGACTTACTGCCGAGGTATCTCGAACATGAAACGTCAAACCAAGATGCCAGCCCCAGAGAACCTATTCAGGACTAACACAATGGCAGCTCCACCACTACAGAATGGAGGCCGAGGGCGTTTAACAACAGGGAAAGTCCAAGAAGACTCAACAGCAGCCAACAAGGCGAAAATCATGAGCCAGCAGAGAGCACCACAAACTCGGAAGGACACCCAAGCAAAAACTCTACAGCTGCAGGGACTAACCCCACAAGGTACTGGAACTTTGCTAACAGTAAATCCTAGCGGTGCGAAAGCATCCCAGACTGTTGTGTGGAAAATGAACACGACTCATAAACTGTGATATATCTAGCAGCAAACTAGCCAGTGGAGCGATAGCACCTGAGACAGTGTTGTTTAAAAAGAACACGACTCATCACAGTAATAGTTCTAGCAAGAAAATATCTAGCAGTGTATTTCCTAAGAATGCAATTAACATACCTAGCATTTCCAATGTACCAGTAACAAAAAGCAACATGATGAAAGAGCTAAACCATACAGTTTTGCCCTCAATAGCAATAAATGTAGATATGTGCATGCAATCTAGTCACACCAAAACCAGTAGTATGCCACAATTTAATGAAAGAGGAAACTGTATTTTAAATGTCAATGAAAATGCGCATGCAATGAATTGTAAAACCACAAGTTCGCTAACAAGGGGACACAAGATACTGACAAACAACAGTATTCCAACTGTTGACAATGTCTGCTTGCTTAACTGCGCAACACATGCCTCCACTAGTATACAGTGCTTAGAAAAAGTGAATGCGAAGAACCAGAGTAATGTCCTGAATTCCCATACACTGACGAGGAACTTGCCACCTGACATGACAAACAATGTTGTTAGCGGTACACACAGGGAAGCAATTAATTAACCCTAACTCTAATGACAGGGAGCTTAAGGCCCTAAAGGCAGAGATGACCACTGCCAACAATGATCTTAAACTAGCAACGAACGGTGCGAGCAAACATCCAGGAGAGTCTAAAACTCAAAAGATAGATGTAGGCACAGGCAACTCCACCAGCAATAGAGAAAAGAAGCAGCATCCAAAAATGCAGCGAAAAAGCCGCAAAGGTTAATGCTAACATGATAGCATCAACCAAAAATGCAATACGTAGCAATAGGGAAACCACAAGGGAAGACAGAGTAGCCTACGCTCACACGCACACTGTGTCACACGCAGAACCAACAGAAAACAAGCAAAGCCCACTTATACCTAGAAACAGTCACCCCTCCCAAATTTAGCAGAGAAATGCCACAGCAATCCACAACCCTGATCAACCTCCAGAGCAGGTCATGTCCCCCCTTATGCTCACCCTAAGTGGCGAATCACTCAGCAGCGAGGACAGCTACACAGGCCCCACAGGCCTGAAAAAAGGCAGTCTATTCAATCCCGTGCTGAATCAACACATCAGTGTGTTTTCAAGGATCTGCAAAAATGAAATCAGATCCACCCTCAGCCAAAATGCCCCGCACCACAGACACAACTTAAATAAGGCAGAAAAACAAGCACTCCAGCAATTAAGCTGTAATAAACAACTCAAAATACTCAAAGCAGATAAGGGAACAGGCATAGTTATCATGACAAATGATGATTACATCGATAAAAATGAATGAAGTACTGTCCCAAGCAGACAGCTACTGCACAATCTGAAATGAGGAAATACTCAAGAGATTTAAGTGCATAGGTGCCACCCTGGCCAAATTACTCAGAGCCAACAGAAACTCTGAAGAAAAATACAACTACATGCAAGTAGACTTCCCATTGGTGGGGTTTTTGTTCGGAATCCCCAAGATCCACAAAAACCCCACCAACCCACCTCTGAGACAAATAGTCTCCTCAAAAAGGACCAAGACTAAGTAAATTTCTGAACTACTGGACTACTACTTCAACATACTAGTCCAGAGTTCAGAATTTTATCTAAAAGACTTGTGGCAATTCCTACACGAGATCTTCACTTTCCAACTCCAGCCTCAAACCAACAGCATGACACTAGTCACACTAGACATAGTGGCATTATACCCCAGCATCCCACATGACGAAGGGATAGCACTGGTCATGAAGTACCTGATCAACCACAAAAACTACCACCCAGAAAGAGCAGACACCCTCTGCTCACTGCTGAGACTAGTGTTAGATAACAACTTCTTTGAATTTAACCAGACTACCTACAGACAACTCAGAGGTGTAGCCATGGGTGCCAAGATGGCACCGTCCTACACCAACCTAGTACTCACTGCATGGGAAGCAGAACACCTCACCAAACAAGAATGCTTCAAGCAGGTAGCCCTATACAGGCGCTATATTGATGATGTGTTCCTACTGTAGCAAGGGACCCCAGGGGAACTCAACTTATTCTTGGCCAAAATCTGCAGCAGCATACCATTCCTGCAATTCACAATAGCAGGAATAGGCACAAAAGTAAACTTCCTGGACATTATGTTCTTATTAGAGCCTGACACCCAAACGTTTACATCCAAATTGTACAGAAAACTCACCCACAGAAACATCCTACTAGAATATGGAAGCCAGCACCCAGGCTTCATCAAAAGAAATGTCATTAAAGGACAATTTGTCAGGCTAAGCAGGATAATGAGCAAAGACACTGACTTCCAGAAAGAAAGCCAGGTTCTGTGCTCCCTTTTTTTGCAAAGAAACTACCCAGCCGACTTAATAGACAAGATGGCAGAAGAAGTAGCATCAAACAGGCACATACACCACCTTCCAATCCTCAAATATGGGTTCACAACCAGGCCCAAAGATAAAGAAGACCAGTACCCCCGCTTCCCCATCCCCATGTGTTCAGACGCACAAGCGATCAAAAACACTATAGTCAACAACTGGGACATCCTTAGCAGCAACCCAGAAGTAGAAAAGGCAGTTGGTGCCCAACCCACCTTCAGCTACAAAAGGACCTGTTCACTAAAGAAATGGCTATAAGTTCAATCTTTCCCACAGGCCCCCACCCCCACTGAGCCAAAAGGGACCTTCCCTTGTGGACAGTGCTGCTGCTGTCAATGCATACTTAAAGGCAACCAAACCCCCATAGCCAATAGAACCAAGCCCATCACCCACCAAGGCAGCTACAACTACAATACCACCAACGTAGCATATTTAAGCAACTGCAACCACTGGCAAGCCTTCTATGTAGGCATGACCACAAGAAAACTATCAGACAGGATAAAAGAACATTATCAAGCCATCAGACGCCAGGACCCCAACAATGCTTTAGCCAAGCATTCACTCTCATGCAAAAACCTTCCCAAATTCATGTTCTCAATACTTGAACAAGTACTGACATTCAGCGGAGAATCAAGCAACCCCTCCAAGTCAGGGAACTGAGATGGCAAATAGAATTAAAGGCAGACCAAGCCCCAGGGTTAAATGACAGTCTGAATATCAAATGCTTGTTAAAGTGGATTAGCTAAACATGTCATACTCTCATATCACAAGCATTTACACTACCCTACTTGCAGTATAAATAGATGCAATGGATGCTAATTTATTTTAGATTTCTGATGAAGTTCGATGTAGTTACTTAATAAACTAGCGAATGAAAGTGCTAAAACTGAATTTTTGTCTCCAGCATGTATTTTTTTTTATCCTCCAGGTTTTCTTTTGCATTAAGTATATATATATATATATATATATATATATATATATATATATATATATATATATATGAGTCTACTTCTTTTGACCTAACTCCCATTTGCCCGACACCCATTTGCCCGAGACCAAATGACTGAAATTTCATTTGCCTGACAAGTATTATTAGCAAGAAAATGGAATATGCCCCCTTCCCCACTGTAGTGCGACCCTGGAGTTAGAATATATAGTTAGGGGGGTGTGGGGGGTGAAGTCCCCCACTTACTTTTCTTTTACTAAGCAATATTACATCAAAAATTAATAATATCATATGAAATGAAGTGGGGGGCTTCGTCCCCCACACCCCCCCTAACTATATATTCTAACTCCAGGGTCACACTACAGTGGGAAAGGGGACATATTCCATTTTCTTGCTAATAATACTTGTGGGGCAAATGAAGTGTCGGGCAAATGAAATTTCAGTCAAATGGGGTCAGGAAAATGAGTGTCGGGCAAATGAAAATTAGGTCAAAAGAAGTAGACCTATATATATATATATATATATATATATATATATATATATATATGTATATATATGTATATATATATATATATATATATATATATATATATATATATATATATATATATATATATATATATATATATATATATATATATATATATATATATATATATATATATATATATATATATATATATATATATATATATATATATATATATATATATATATATATATATATATCTCTCTCTATATATATATATATATAATATATATATATATATATATATATATATATATAAATATATATATATATCTATCTCTCTCTCTCTCTATATATATATATATATATGTATACCTATGGGTTCACTTTATAATCTCGAAATACTAAAATATCAAATGTCAGTATTTCAAGACTATAAAGTCGAATGTTCAAAATAACAAAAGTGCATAACTGTGAATCCAGAAATGTTGAAATCGCGGTTATGGTTTTAAGGTACGTGACATGGAATGTATTGTGTGAATGGTGTATGGTTTAGTGTGTGGATTTAGGTGGAATTTAAGGTAAGTGACTATTTTGTATGGGTTTTGGGTAGGTGTTTGAGTGTATGTGAGTATGTTTGGAAGTTGTACATGTGGGTTAGGGTAGGCAGGTAAAAGTATGAGTGTTTAAGTATTGTAAGTGGTTGTGTTTGTATATATGTAATGTGTGTGTGTGTGTGTGTGTGTGTGTGTGTGTGTGTGTGTGTGTGTGTGTGTGTGTGTGTGTGTGTGTGTGTGTGTGTGTGTGTGTGTGTGTGTGTGTGTGTGTGTGCGTGAGGAACTGTAAAATGTCTGGTTGTGAGTTAACTGTCTTTTTTCTGTTTGTTGCAATCTCGGAGTTAGTATATATAAGTAGCGGGGGTGTGGGGGGGTTGGGCTTGCCCGCCTGCTTATTTGTTGTGTAGGTTTGTTAATTTGTGTTTTTGTGTTTGTGTGTGATTTGTTTGGTTTTTTTGTAGTGTGGGTAGGCTGGTGTATGTGTAGTGTGGTGTATGGTGTGTTTAACTTCGTGATTTTAACTTTCGCGGTTTTAGGGTTTTGGTATTTTGGAGATTCGACTTTATAGTCTCGACATACTGAAATTCAATGTTTCAGTATTTTAAGATTATAAAGTGAATATATATATATATATATATATATATATATATATATATATATATATATATATATATATATATATGTATATATATATGTGTGTGTGTGTGTGTGTGTGTGTATGTATGTATGTATTTATACAACATGCAGTGCAGTTATAACTCAGAACCATCCCTCTCAACCTGTTAGCGCAAGAAACCTGTACAAAGGCTGTAAAGGGGCAATGGGCCACATATAGGGACATATTTCAAATATTGCTGTTACAAATGAAGACATCTGCTACAGCAACAGGGTGCATTTCAGCAGATAATTATTGGAGGATATGAGGATGGAAACTGAAATGTTATGTCATTATTTACTGACATAAATCCTTGGATCATCACTGTGATTTAAAGTTCAAATAAATAGTGCTCAAAGTGCTCCAAAAGAAAACCAAGTAAAATAAGGGAGCACAACGTTACGAGTCCACAGTGCTATTTTAATGTTAAAAATACTAAACCGAAGTTGTTAAGTGCTTTCATCAACTAGTATGAGTTCTTCAGAACAAAATATCATTAAAAATGTCAAGTTTAAATACATATTGCTGGTTAGTCATTGGTTCTAATCCAACCAATTCTGTCAATGAAAAATCACTGTTCATGAATATATAAACACGTTAGTTAAAATTAAAATAATTTTACACAATAATAAATAAAACAAAAATCAAAAATCAAATACTCTCAAAACACAAATGATATAAAATACTAGTCCATCACAGTATGAACTCATCATACAAAAAATATGTATATATAGTCACAAATGTTCTTACAAATTACTTTGATGTTACTAAACTAACTCTGCCTTTTCTTTAAGAATGGCCATTCTAGCAATATGCTCATTGAGTCCTGGTGGATAATCAGCAGCTAGCCTTAGTTACCACAATAGCTCCTTTTTATACAACACATTTTGCCAATTTTACTTTACTTACTCAGCACTGTGATTTACCAGACAAATACAAATAAATTGTGGAACTGAACAAAAGTATAGGGCACACAACTGGACATTCTGGGGAAATACTGACAGTGGAGAGGTATGCTCAGAACCCCTTAGTGCATTGAATCTGGACCAAGCCTGACAAAGTGGCTGGACCAAGACCTGGAAGTAGGGACATATCCAAAATACGTGAGTAGATAAGCTGAGAAAGTTGATGTAGTAACAGTGTATGTCCTAACATATATCAATTGAAATATCACAATTCCAGGATTCAATTTTTTCTCATTAGTTATTGACCACAATCCCCAGATCATCCCACTGATGTGTTAGGAATACACAACAGTTATGGGGACCACACCAAAGATATCGGCCAGACACCTGGACATCCTACAAATATGTGGACATAACACAACAGTACGGAAACTATACTGAGCAATGTCCAAACTACAATCAGACTGACATAACACTACCCAAGTCCAGCTCTAGGGCTGTACACACGCATTAGCAAATATAACAGGCACTGCAGGGATGTAACACTAGTGGAAAACAGACACTGGTGTTAAAGTGCATACCCCCAAACAATTGCACCACAGTCACAATGACATACCAGTAAGCAAACTGAACACTACAGTATAATGACTGTGTGAGCAACAAATTCCCGTTTGCCACTCATACATTCCCCAATGACTGTGTGAACAAAAAAATCCTGTTTGCCACTCATACATTCCCCCTACATATACTGCCCCAAGTCACAGTGTAGAGGGAATCCGAGGTGTTACAGGACATGTCACAGTCTGCATGTACAAATATATACAGGTGATAGGGAACCAGAAACTGGAGCAGCATGCACAGTCAGATAGAAAGAGCCTATGACACTCACATTTACCCCCTTCCTACACAGCCCAAATAACATGCACACACTACACTGCTACACAATCCTGACAGCCTTTTAACAATGGGCAGACATACACAGATCTCTCAAATGTACAGTTTTCCACAGAATGTATAGGTACATGACTCATATCTATGGCCGCTTCCTTGTTACATGTCTCGGGGGGGTCTATGACATCACTGGGATGGTAGCAGGAATGAATGCAATAAATAATGTTATTACACACCTCTGAACTTCTTAGTGCATGAGATCTGGACAAAAGCCTGACATAACTGGGAGACAGAGGCCCAAACACAGGGGTATATTGGACATATTGCTGTCATAAAGGTAGACAGTTGCTGGTGTTATCGACTTTGTTGTAACATTTCTTTTCTGAGGGATATGAAGTCAGTAACACCAATAGATGTTAGCATTTACTGACTGCATTCCACAAAGTATCCTACTGATTAGCCAAGGACAACAACTGTCTGGGGAACAGACCAAACCTATGAACCATGCATCTAGACAGTGTTAAGGCCTCTGGACAGTGTTGAGGTATGACCACAGTGATGTAACAGAATGGAAATCCCCTGATAGCTGCTAAACATGTCACCCAGCACCTTATGAAGTGCAGTAAGACCAACATGACACTCCCCACATCATCTCCAATTACCCATGTCTATTCAAATATAGCATGCACTACAGGGATGGAACTGTAGTAAAAAGCAGAGAGTTGTGCAGAAATGTCCACCCAAAAACATGTGCACCACAGTCACAGCAACATACTAGTACCCAAAATGAACTCTAGAGTAGAACAACTGTCTGAACAATCATATCCTGACTGCCAGTCACACACTACACTGACATATAATGACCAAATTCACAGTGTACTGGGAATCCTGAGGTGTTACAGAATATTGCACAGTCAGCCCCTACAAGCATATAGACCTAATAGACCACCAACAGCTGTAGCAGTATGCAGAGTCAGATAGGTAAAGGATGTATGGCACTCAAATCTGCTACTCTCCCTACCCAGCACAACAAACATCTACACACAACACTGCTACACAAAATTGGCAGTCTGTCCACAATTGCCAGACATAAATAACTGTCATATGTACACTTTTCCACAGAATTACCAGGGTGTGGAACCATAATCCTGACCACCACTGCATACCAAGGCCAGGACTCTGCCAGGTCATTGGCATGATAACTGCAGTGCAGTTGGTAATTAATGATATACCATACCTCTGCACCTCATAGTGTAGGACATCTGGACAATGCATGACGTACTTGTGGGGCAGGGGCTGGAAAGAGGGACATATCACACATAATTGTGTTACAAACTGAAACAGTAGCTGGTGTTACACGTGTTGTGTAACATAACATCCCTGAAGGATATGATGTCTGGAACACCAATGGATGTCAACAGTTACTTACTACAATCCTTCCATTATCCTACCAACCCCACAAAAACAGATGTTGTTTGAGGAATAGACCACACATAACAGGCAAACATCTGGCCAGTCTGTGGACAACATGCTAGTTGTTAGGTATGTCAGAGGCATATCACTTTCAGATGTCACGTCACCCAGTAAATGCATCTCCAGATGAACCCTGTCAATCTATCAACCCTCCAAGTGTATAACAGTACTAGTGACATACAATCTGTACCTAATTCTGGAGCTTTTTCCCCCATGTTGTTGGGCTGTATCCACATGTCTTGTCCTGTGAGGTATTTCCACTTACTGTCTGTGAAGCTGTAGCCCCCACACCTCCATACTGTCCCCCACACAGGCAAGGAAACTGAGCAAGGCCCACATGAAAGGAGTCCCATATGTTGGAACTAGCAGCAGTGTCCAGACCCACACCACAATACTATGTGGGCATAGTTTTATGGCCTCAGCAATACCCTACAGGACAACATCAACCCCCTCAAGGTAGGCTGAACACCTATGTTGGACAGCAGCAATACACAACTACCATCACAGTTGGAAATAATTGCAGGATGGGCCAAGAAGGAACAGGTGCCTCATTGGAAGCCATGTCAACTTGTTCTCCACAAGCAAATAAGGCCACAGGTGATATACTCTAAGGCTGTCTATGAGTGCAAACTGGAGACATCTATTAAGGCCAATCACTAGGCCCACCAGACATGTGTCTGCAATTCCAGAGGCAACACACATATCTGCTCTGTAGTGGTGGTCAGTAACACCACATACATATATGCCATGGATATAAGCAACTGTCTGCAGACAGGTGAAGTGTAAACATCACCCCCCCTGTCCCCCATAGGAAGACATGTGCATGTACAGCACCTGCCCCACCTCACCTCATGATCAGGAAGCAGGTCTGTAATGCCCTCTCAAAGGCAACACATAGAGGTCTTCATAGGCATGATACCATTCCTAGCTACATCCAATATGAACACAGGCATGAGCTCTCAGACCCATTCTGCAGTGTAGTCAACCAATTCCTGAGCACTGGTGTCATCCCTTCTGCACAGAGGACAGAAAGTTGATAGAAAACAGGTTATGCATTAGCATTAATGTTCAGAAGGATACAAGTCTGAAATTGAAATGTATGCCATTATGTCATGATAGCAGTCCTCAATGACATGGCCATAAACCTCAATACTCTCCATTTATTATAGTAATATAATATTAATATCCAATAGGCGGGAAATAAAAATATACATCTCAAATCCACAAACCAAGATAGTGTAGTGGTCAGAGTCCCAGCTTTGCATGCAGACATACACGGTTTGAGTAATACAACAGGCAATCCAAATTTACATGGCAAAGCAGTGTTAAAAGTGCTATGTTCATATTAAAATATGTGGTAAGTTATTTTTGTCACCCAGGGTAATGCAGCTGGTGTAAAATGGATGTGTGAGTGCATATAACATGTGAAAACACCTGTGTATACACAAATCCCTTACAGTACAGTTACACCCTCTTGCTACTGTAATGAAAGCACATACAGCCATGTCATGTAATGGAAATCATATACACTTACTAAATGAAGTCATTAGTGTGGTATATTATGAGAATGAACTGTGAACAATGGTTAGCAATGCTCAGCTATGCTTAGCAGGTTTAACAACACATTTTTGTTGCCCTCACTCCTCCCTCTGGTGTTTGAGTGTCCAAATTCACCAACAAATTCTGTACAAATGCAAATCTGTTGTTGTATAAAAAATTGACCTTCTGTGCACCCATCCTGCACATCTGTAGCTAACTTTCATATTGTCCTTCCCTCTGCGTGCTCTTTTTTCACCACTTTCCTATCTCCCTTTCTCTTTTCTTTTAAAGAATTAGTGCGGGTGTAAGCATGAGTAAGAGCAACAAAGTTGCCTCTCCTGCCAATCTTGAACCCAGGACCCTATATACCATAATCAGAGCAATGCACCACTACACCATTTGAGCTGTAGGGATTGTTTATGCTTTTTCCACTCTCCGTTACTCTGAACTATTGACCCCAAGTATTTAAACTCATCCACCTTCGCCACCTCTACTCCTTGCATCCTCACCATTCCTCTATCCTCCCTCTCATTCACACACATATATTCTGTCTTAGTCCTGCTGACCTTCATTCCTCTTCTCTCTAGAGCATATCTCCACCTCCCCAGGGTCTCCTCCACCTGTTCCATACTCTCACTACAGATCACAATGTCATCTGCAAACATCATAGTCCATGGGGACTCCTGTCTGATCTCGTCTGTCAACCTGTCCATCACCATTGCAAATAAGAAAGGGCTCAGAGCTGATCCTTGATGTAACCCCACCTCCACCTTAAATGCATCCGTCACTCCCACTGCAGACCTCACTGCTGTCACACTACCCTCGAACATATCCTGTACCACTCTTACATACTTTCCTGACACTCCTGACTTCCTCATACAATACCACAACTCCCCTCTAGGCACCCTGTCATACACTTTCTCTATGTCCAGAAAGACACAAAACAACTCCTGAACTTCTCTGTACTACTCCATCAACACTCTCAGAGCAAACATTGCATCTGTAGTGCCCTTACCTGGCATGACAACATACTGCTGACCACTACTCATCACCACCCTGCTTAACCTAGCCTCCACTACTCTTTCCCATGACTTCATGCTGTGACCGATTAATGTTATCCCTCTGTAGTTACTACAGCTCTGCACATCACCCTTATTCTTAAAAATCGGTACCAAAACACTTTTTCTCCATTCCTCAGGCATCCTCTCACTTTCCAAGATTTCATTAAACAATCTGATGAAAAACACCACTACCATTTCCCCTAAACATCTCCATGCTATCACAGGTATGTCATGTGGACCAGCAGGCTTTCCAGTATTCATCCCCTTCATAGCTATCCTTACTTTCTCCTTGATAAGCCGTTGCACTTCCTGATTCACCATACCCACATCATCCAACCTTCTCTCTCTCATTTTCTTCATTCATCAGCCTCTCAAAGTACTCTGTCCATCTGCTCCACACACTCTCCTCAGTTGGGAGTACCTTTCCCTCATTACCCTTTATCACCCTTATCTGCTGTACATCATTCCTAGCTCAGTTCCTCTGTCTAGCCAACTGGTACAAGTCCTTTCATTCCTCCTTAGTGTCCATCCTTTCATACAAGTTGTCATATGTCTCATTCTTAGCCTTTGCCACCACTTTCTTTGCCATGCACCTCATCTCCTTTTACTCCTGTCTACTCTCCTCATCTTTCTGACAATTCCACTCCTTTATCCCCAACCTCTTTCTCTGTATACTGTCCTGTATACTGTCCTGTACTTCCTCAGTCCACCACCAGGTGTCCTTGTACTCCTTCCTCTATCACGTCACACTAAGCACCTTTCTAGCCATCTCCCTTACTAGCTCTGCTGTACTTACCCAGATATTTGGTAAATTGCCACTGCCACCCAGTGCCTGTCTTAACTCTTCCCTGAATTCTACCACACAGTCACCCTTTTCCAGTTCCCACCATATGATCCTTGGTGCTGCCCTCACACTCCTCCTCTTATTGATCATCAATGTCATCTTACAGACCAACAGTCTCTGCTGCTTAACTACACTGTCCCCTGTCACCACTTTACAGACTTCAATCTCCTTCAAACTGGCCCTCCTACATTGGACATATTCCATCTGTGTGCATCTTCCTCCACTCTTGTATGTCACCCTATGCTCCTTCCTCTTGTTATAGTATGTATTCACCACAGCCATGTCCATCCTTTTTGCAAAATCCACAACCATCTCACTGTCTGCATCCCTTTGCTTAACTCCATAAATACCCACCCCTTCCTCATCTTCTCTGTTCCCTTCACCAACATGGCCATTGAAATCTGCTGCACCCTTGGGTACAGTCATTACCACGTCATCCAACTGATTTCACATTTCTCTTTCTCATCCATTGCACAAGCAACTTGTGTAGCATATGCACTAACAACATTCATCATTACACTGTCCATTTCCAGATTCATAAACATCGCTCTATCAGACACTCATGTCATCCTCCAAAGACACCCTTGGCATACTGTTCCATCAGGATAATCCCTACTCCCCTTTCCCCTCCCATCCACACCCTGATAGCATATTTGTGACCTGCCTCCAATACACCTAGATGTACTATCCACCTTCCTCTAGCCATCATATCAGTTAGCTCTGTCCCTATACCAGTCATACTGCCAACATTAAAAGTTCTTACCCTCATTACCACACTTCTAGCCTTTCTCCTCTCTCTCTGTCTGTTGTCCCATTGCCCCCATGTATGTGTAGCGTCCCGCTCTAATGGGTTGAGAGGGATGACTGGGAAGCAAGAGTGTAAATACAATGTGCCATATTGCCATAGAACAGAAATGTATATCAGGTATTACCTGTGCACATGTCAGTATGAGTAGTTGCATCTGGCTGCCTCATAACAACAGACATGGGCTGCAAAATGTTAGTTAAATAAGCTGTACATGTTGTACACATGTGTAATCTTAGTTACTGTGCATCCAACAGATTGACATTTCTACAGCTAGTGGTTGTTGCATTGCCCTGACACAGCCATGGGTACTACAATAAGCATAACTATCTGTTTGAAATTGGAGAGGTGTCCAACTGTGTTATGACTGTGTGTCCATGCCTACTACAAAGAGCTATATGAACACCAACACAGATGTATGGAATCAGCAATATCTTGCTTGTAAAACCTGCCTCCACCAAAGTAGAGTAATCCCCTTTGCTGGACAGCAGCAGTACACAAACCACAGACTTGGTCCTTGTATTGGTTGTACAGGGCAAATTAGGAGCTAGCACCAACTTGGCATCAAGTCAGCTTTTGTCTGATCAAGTGTATAAGGTCACAGGTGGAGTACTGTAAGGCTAACTATGAGTACAAATTGGACACATCCACCAAGGACAATCACAAGGCCATCTTCATATATGTCTGCAATCTCAGAGGCAACAAACCAACCCACCCTGTAATGCTGGTCAATCAGACCACATATACACACAACATAGCTATAGCCAACCTGCTGCAGATAGGTTTAGGGCAAACATCACCCCCTGGCTCAGCATCACTATAGGTAGATATGCACAGCACCCACATCCCTCCCCTCATCACCAGTGAGCAGGTACATATTGTCTACTGAAAGGCAACAACTGTAAGTATCCATGAGACCTGATAACATCCCTGTCCGCATCTTACATGAACTCAGGCATGTGCTCCCAGCTCCATTACACACTGTAGTCACACCAAGCCTTGGCACCATCCACACCCCATCTGCATGGAAGATGGCCAATGTCATCCCTCTACACAGACATAAATGAGGAGTAGATGATTATGAAATTAACTAGCCCTCATTGGGGGGAATATGACACATCAGGACCAGCAGGGCAGTGCAAGCATATACATTGCTGACAGATTACAGGGGTATCAAACACCAATAAACGTCCACAAACTGTAGAAATTTACAAAAACACTACAACCCTGAAACTGGATCTAAAACCACACGTAGTTTAATGTTGCAAAGTTGCTGAAATAACAGTAAGGGGTACTCCAGTACTCAAAACAAAATCACGTTTCCAAGCAAGCAAGTAAAAGTAAAAATGGAGATATCCAGAGTAGGTTAAAAGCACGATATCCAGTTTTAGTAAACAAAATAACCTTCCAAGAACAAGATTCTCATATGTGTTAAGCGCTTTTCATTCAGGTTATACCCGAACTTCTTCAGACAACCTTCTCAAATTATTGTTGCACTTAAGTAGTTACTTCCTTCAGCCCTATCCTATCAGGAAGAAGTTACAATCAACTTTTTTTATCCATCGAAACTCAAAATTTAAACTTTTTTATGTATAAAAAAGTTTATTATACATCCAGTGTAATAATTAATACACATTAAGTTAGTTTGAATATCCGTTTTCTATGATTTCTCAATCCACTAATGTAAGTGGTCAGTACCCTTATTTAACAATTAAACACATCAATTTTCAAACTTCTTTCTTTTCATAAAGATGTTCCTATATAGTGCAAGTAGTTAGTACATGTAAACTACGTGCTGTGCGTCCAATTCGCTCCTTTGCGTTTGGATAGTAGTACTATTCTAAAATACAAAGGAACGTAAAAAAGGTATAAGTAAAAATATTAATGTTAAGTCAATTAAAATATTGGTATTATATCTTCTCCCTAAAGTAACCAATAGTGCCCCCTAGTGTTTTAATATAGAGTTTACTTAAAACGTTTTTTAACCTAACAATTATTAAAACCCTCATGTTAACTGTCCCAATACATCAAAAATGTATATGACATTATAAAAAGTATATATAAAAATATATGTGTATATAAAAAAGTATATATATATATATATATATATATATATATATATATATGTCTCTGTGTGTATACAAACAATATGTAAAAAAAAAAATATATATATATATATATATATAAATACGTATTTATGTGTATATATATTTTGTTATGTGTAAAGAGACATATATACAAAACCATGTATTATGTTTAAATCTTGAAGTGGAAACTAGTGTTACTCTAGGTCCTCATTTAAGGTGTTACTATATTACCTGTATAAACTTTTTAATTTTAAAATACATGCAATACTACAAGATTCATTTAACCCTGGTTCCACATGTGCGTTTAATCTTAGTTGCCAATTCAATTAGTTCCTTTCTAATAAGAGTTTCACTAAGCCGTTGTTAACCCCACAACCATTTTCCATATTCTGCATAGTCTGTGATATAACCCTAAATTTAAAGTAATTACATTCTTTTAGTTCACAGTGGTTTGCTAATGCATTATTAGGGTTCTTCTTACTGATGGCATATATGTGTTCGTAAATCCGATCTTTAAGTCTACGGTCTGTCTTACCCACATAAAATGCCTGACAAACCTGGCATTCAGCAAGATAAACCACACTTCTTGTGTTACAGTTGTAAGTGTACTTAGTAAAAAAAGTCTCATCTCTAATCTTGAATTTGTTGCTACACATGATATGTGTGCATTGGTTGCAGTGGCCACACTTGCGAGTACCCCCTTCTCCCTCCTTCCTCATTCCATCCTGGTTTCTTTTGAGAAGTTGTTTTAAGTTTAGTCCCCTTCTAAAACTGATGCAAGGGTACTCTCCTATTTGGTCAAAAATTTCCTTGTTTAAGGATAAATAAAACCAACATTTTCTAACCACTTTCTGTATGTCCATAGCCGCCGGGGTGTATGTTAAAATAAAAGCCAGTTGGTACTTGTTCTTAACTGTACTTTCTTGTATGGTTAGTTCTGCCCTTGTAATGTCATCACCCTTCAATTTCCTCATTGTGTCGACCCTAGGGCCTGGTCCAGTGTAGTTTCCACTTTCCACATTTAAAAAGTGGAAGTCCAAAATTGGTTTGTATATACCTTCTGCCCTTTTCCTAGTAACCTCCTCAAAGATACCATCCGATAATCTAGCAGGATAACCTCTATGTGAAAACATGTCAAACAAAAGTTTGATTTCTTTCTTAAACTCCTCCTCGGTGGTCACCATCCTGGCAGCTCTCACGAGTTGACCTTTAACTACCGATTTTTTCTGGTGTAATGGGTGTTCACTAGTAAAATGTAAGAAGGAGTTTGAGAAAGTACTTTTTCTATAAATCTTAGCAGTGTAACCCTAATTAATCTTGTCTTTCTCCAGATCAATGTCTAAAAAGTTTATCCTGTTCTCGTGGTAGTTTTGGGTAAATTTCAAAAAAGAGGTTGTCTGGTTGAAAAAATCTACTAGTTCTTCAGCTACTTGTTGGTCACCTTCTAGCATCATAAAGATATCATCCAAGAACCTCTTGTAAACTTTTACTACCTTGAAATGAGGGTTGTTAAAAATAAACCTGGTCTCCCAATATGCCATGACAAGGTTGGCAAAACTTGCACCCACTGGTGTCCCCATGGCTACCCCAATCTTTTGCAAGTACAATTTGTTGTTAAATCGAAGGTAGTTATTCTGTAAAATAATATCCAGTAGTTGTTCAACTAATAAGGTCTCGTTGTCCAAGGCCCCTTTAGATCTCATGTGTTCTACCACCCATTCTACTCCTATGTTATGAGGTATACTGGAATACAGGTCACAAACGTCAACTGTAAGGAAGGTGTTCTCCTGGAACTGTACTGTGTTGATTTCCTCTAAAAAGGACCACGAGTCCTTGCAAATTTGACTCTCACCCTTAACATATTTTTTTCAAAATCGAGTCAGCTAGTTTTGCACATGGGTAGGTAATGGATTGTCTACCATCAACCAGTGCTCTAAATGGGGGGTCTCGTATATTTTTATGGGTCTTAGGTATACCAAATAGTTGAGGTGTTTTGGGTGCTAGTAAAGTCAAGTAGTGGGCCATTTGGCTGTCAATCAGCCCGTCTATGAAAAGGTCATTTAAAAACATCCTAATCCTATTATATGCCCCATTCATTTTGTTAATGCTCACTACTTCATAGGTGTCTTTCTCTAAAAGTAGATACATTTTCTTGATATAATGGTCCCTATACATAACTACTAAGCCCCCTCCCTTGTCTGGTTTCATAGATCTAATGGGCAGTTTACAAAATGATGTTAACAATTGTTTTTCTTTAGTTGCAATGTTTCCTTCCATTGTATGTCTATTAAAATTGTAAACCACTTCTCTTAACTCGTTTTCACATAAACATTCAAAAAGTCCAATAATAGGGTGTGTCAGTGGATTGTAAGTGCTAGCCACTTTTAGTTCGTTGTTACTATAAGATGAATTACCAAGTAACACAGTCAAGTTTAGTTTACGGATAAATAGTTTAAAGTCAATAAGAAGTTCCGCTAAGTTGCATCTGTCAGTTGGAATAAAGGTGAAACCTTTTGCCAGTAATTCCACCAGTTCAGGCTCAAGGGTAAAGGCAGTGTAGTTGAAAATTGTAAAATCTCCCTCCTTATTTTAAAACCAAGTGGTATGGCGTAAGTTCTAGTTCGCATTGCTGCGAGTGTTGTACCTCCTTTGTGGTTGGTATTGGGGGTTCGGTGTCCAGTTGCTCACTGGTCCCCCCCTCCCCTTGTAGTTTTTTGACTATTGTTGTTGTTGGTTATATCCATTTGGGTCCTCGCAATTATTCTGGTTAAAGTTACCAGTGTACTTAGGGCATGCACCCAGGTACACAGTATTTTCACTAGCCATCTCGTTTACCCCCAAAGGTAAGTCCTGATTAATAAAGCTGGAACTGTTAGTTCCCTCTGAGTTTGTTATTAGAACGTTCCTACCATTTGTTCGCCTGTCCATTGTTTCCCCTTCACCACCTGTTTGGTTGTATCGCCCTCGTATCGCTCTCCTCACGTTGTTTTGGTACTGAGAAACAGGTGGTTTTCGATATGCATAACCGTCTCTATATGCCTTTAAGTCCCTCTGGAGTTTACCAACCTTCAGTGTTCTCAATTTCTCCAGTTGGTGGGCTATAGTGACAAAAGACCTGTTAAAGTCATATCGGTACTGGGGAAACAAACTGTCTGTTTTAATAACCCCTTCCAGTACTCTTGTTTCTTCAGTAACCTCTTTAATTGTGACTTCGTAATGTTTAACCATTACTGTTAAAAGTTCTAGTCCTTGTTTATTAAAAAGATCTACAAGTTCCTTATGGAACTAGGAACCTTCCGTTAGCCCAGTTGGGTAAATACAGTGTCTTAAACCCTTAGGGACCACTTTCTCTTTAATACATTTGTTCAGGTAATTTACATCTAACTGTAGCTTCTTAACTTTAAATAATTTAGAGTCAAACTGTTTTAGTTTTTCTTCTAAAAGTTCTTCACTTTGCTCATTATTTTCAACATTTTCATTATATGAACGTTCATCCAAAGTTAACTCTTTGTTAAGTCAAACAGAAATGTCTAAATTATGGCCAACCTGTGTGTATCTTGTGTTTGTTAGCTGGTAGTTCCCATCCAAAGATGAAGTACGGTGGGGTTCTCCGTCAGCTTCCCCTGGTTGGCGCCTCTGGTCTACGAATGATTGTGTACTTTGAACTGGCCCCTTGCTCTGTCCTCCGTTTGCATGGTTAATGCTGTTCCTCTTATGTGTGCAGTTGTAGTCAGGCCCTAACCCTTGCTGCTGTGTAACTTGGTCCACTTTGGCCGTTAGTTTATCCAGTCGCTGGTTCATCAATTCTAGCAGCTGAGTAAGGTTGCCTTTCTCAGCACTGTCGCTGAGTGTAGAGTTGTCCATACTTCTGGTGCGTCGGTGTTTCCACTAAACGACTAGCAAACACCAATAAATGTCCACAAACTGTAGAAATTTACAAAAACATCACAACCCCGAAACTGGATCTAAAACCACACGTAGTTTAACGTTGCAAAGTTGCTGAAATAACAGTAAGGGGTACTCTAGTACCCAAAACAAAATCACGTTTCCAAGCAAGCAAGTAAAAGTAAAAATGGAGATATCCAGAGCAGGTTAAAAGCACGATATCCAGTTTTAGTAAACAAAATAACCTTCCAAGAATAAGATTCTCATATGTGTTAAGCGCTTTTCGTTCGGGTTATACCCAAACTTCTTCAGACAACCTTCTCATATTATTGTTGCACTTAAGTAGTTACTTCCTTCAGCCCTATCCTATCAGGAAGAAGTTACAATCAACTTTTTTTATCCATCGAAACTCAAAATTTAAACTTTTTATGTATAAAAAAGTTTATTATACATCCAGTGTAATAATTAATACACATTAAGTTAGTTTGAATATCCGTTTTCTATGATTCCTCAATCCACTAATGTAAGTGGTCAATACCCTTATTTAACAATTAAACACATCAATTTTCAAACTTCTTTCTTTTCACAAAGATGTTCCTATATAGTGCAAGTAGTTAGTACATGTAAACTACATGCTGTGCGTCCAATTCGCTCCTTTGCGTTTGGATAGTAGTACTATTCTAAAATACAAAGGAACGTAAAAAAGGTATAAGTAAAAATATTAATGTTAAGTCAATTAAAATATTGGTATTATATCTTCTCCCTAAAGTAACCAATAGTGCCCCCTAGTGTTTTAATATAGAGTTTACTTAAAACGGTTTTTAACCTAACAATTATTAAAACCCTCATGTTAACTGTCCCAATACATCAAAAATGTATATGACATTATAAAAAATATATATAAAAATATATGTGTATATAAAAAATTATATATATATATGTCTCTGTGTGTATACAAACAATATGTAAAATATATATATATATATATATATATATATATATATATATATATATATATATATAAAAATATGTATTTATGTGTATATATATTTTGTTATGTGTAAAGAGACATATATACAAAACCATGTATTATGTTTAAATCTTGAAGTGGAAACTAGTGTTACTCTAGGTCCTCATTTAAGGTGTTACTATATTACCTGTATAAACTTTTTAATTTTAAAATACATGCAATACTACAAGATTCATTTAACCCTGATTCCACATGTGCGTTTAATCTTAGTTGCCAATTCAATTTGTTCCTTTCTAATAAGAGTTTCACTAAGCCGTCGTTAACCCCACAACCGTTTTCCAGATTCTGCATAGTCTGTGATATAACCCTAAATTTAAAGTAATGACCTTCTTTTAGTTCACAGTGGTTTGCTAATGCATTATTAGGGTTCTTACTGATGGCATATATGTGTTCGTAAATCCGATCTTTAAGTCTACAGTCTGTCTTACCCACATAAAATGTCTGACAAACCTGGCATTCAGCAAGATAAACCACACTTCTTGCGTTACAGTTGTAAGTGTACTTAGTAAAAAAAGTCTCATCTCTAATCTTGAATTTGTTGCTACACATGATATGTGTGCATTGGTTGCAGTGGCCACACTTGCGAGTACCCCCTGAGATTAGATCCCCTGTCTAGCTAGTGATTTGTACTATTGTGTTACGCAGTTATCACACACACTACAAAGCTTACTGGGCTTACAACTGGTCAAAGGTGTTGATAAGGGGAATGACATCAGCAGGAGTGATAAAGTAAGGCACTGGGTGGGAGACTTATCAAAATACTTCTTCTTACAAACATAAACACATACTTATTTGCCACATCTAAGATTAAAACTCCTGTCAAACTAGTGAGTTGTACTATTGTTACACAGTTATCACACACACTACAGAGCTTACTGGGGTGACAACAGGCCAAAGGTGCCAATAAGAGGAATGACATCAGCAGGACTGATAAAGTGGGGCACTGGGGAGTGTTGTGGGTGGGAATGGCCTAAAACTGTTTCACCTACAAATAAACACACATACCCTCACTTTCACATACACAACTGTCATAAACACACACAGTTGCCAGTATTGAGATTAGTACCCCTCCCTATCTAGTTATTTCTACTATAGTGTTACACAATTATCACACATGCAACAGAGCTTATAGGGGTGATCAGTGTCCAATGGTACTTCTAAGATGAATGAAAGCAGCAGATCTTGTGAAGTGGGGAAATGTGAAGTGTACTGAGTGGGAAGAGTCTCCTAATACTTGGACCTATGGACACACACACACACACACACACACACACACACACACACACACACACACACACACACGCAGGTGATGTGATAGCATAAACTCAACCTCTGTACTGTTAGACAGTGGGGGTCACCATTTATGCTGGCACGTGTGACTCCCTGCAATTGGTATGCCACTGTCCACAGCAGGACATCACTCTATGCCATCCAGGGTATCCATTTGTGTGAATCACTCTTTCTATGTCCCCCTGTGTCTCTCTCTAGATCACTGTCTGTCCCTCAGTTCTCCACATCTATGTGTGTGTATGCTTGACATATATTGGATATGTACCTGAACATTGGTATACAGCAACAGTGGTCCCACTCCACAAAGGGGATGCCTCTACAGACCCTGGGAACTACCACCCCATAAGCTTAACCAGCCTGGTCTGCAAAGCTATGGAAAGAATCATTATGGAACTCATAAATAGAGACATAGGGGACCTACAGACACTTGACCCCACCCAGTTCGGCTTTGTAAAGGGCAGATCCTGCCATTTGAACCTGGTTGACATTTTCAAAACAGTCACTAGAGCCATTGATGAGGGCAAAGCAGTCCATACAGCCTACCTGGACTTGGCTAAGGCCTTCGACACAATACCCCACTCAGGCATCATAGATAAGCTCACCAGCTTAAACATAAACCCTTATGTCACTAGATGGGTTGCAAACTGGCTAAAGGACAGAACCCATAAAATTAAAATCGCTGGAGCAATGTCTGACTCAAAGCCAGTCACAAGTGGTGTCCCACAGGGATCTGTCCTGGGACCCCTCTTGTTCAGCATTTATTTCTCAGATGTTAAAGCAAACATGGGAGGGTTGTGGCTGACAAAGTTCGCAGATGACTGCAAACTAGGCGCCATAGTCGATACACCAGTGGATACATACATCCTACAAAAAGGCCTCACAGAAATGGACAACTGGTGCTGGAGTCACGGCCTTAAACTAAATGCCAAAAAAATGTATAGTCATCCCCTTTGGGAAAAACAAAGTACCCACAAATTATCACACAGACAGCAACCCACTGAGTACGGAAAAAGTAAGCAGAGACCTAGGGACCCAAGTCAACAGCGACCTCTCATTTGACACCCACGTTGCCAAAGTGGTTAGAAAAACATTCTACCTTGCACACCTCATCATGAAGGGATTCACATCCAGATCCAAGGATGTCATTGTACCCCTATACTCCTCCCTCATCAGACCCATGATTGAGTACAATGCCCCATTTGGTATATACCTCACCCGGCATTTGCAACAGCTGGAGAGACCACAAAAGTACCTCACCAAGTGGATCAAGGGTATCCAACATATGTCTTATTCTGCCAGACTAAAGAAACTCCAGCTCTATTCAGTAGCATACCGCCTGCTCAGAGGTGATCTCTGCCTGACGTACAAGGTCATGCCAATCAGGATCTGATGGACATGCTCCACCTCAAAAAGTCAGAATCCATCAGGACCACGAGAGCTAAAGACGTAAACCTTGGCACAAGTATGAATAGGACATGCTGGAGGGATAGATTCATAACCCAGAGGCTTCCCATGCTTTTGAACAAGATCCCAGTTCATGTTAGGCAGAGTCCCTCACTGACTCTCTTCAAGAGAAATCTTGATGAGTGGATGGGAGATCGTAAGTTTACCCCAGGGGTCACATCTGTGTCACTGCTAGACAGGGGCACAGTAAACGTATTCTATTATATAAGGGGGCCTTCATTGTGTCACTACTAGACAGAGGCACAGTATTCTAAATCTATTCTGTGCATTTCTGTGCATTTTTGTACCATTTCATGGGATGGCTAGGCTTACAAATGCCCCAGGGCAGATAGCCTAGTACTAAACTATGAAACTATGAAACTATGTTATCTGTTGCCCATATATATGTGTGTGTATCTCACGCAACAGATGCAGATGTATCACATATGGGCCACCTACAGTCATCTGAGGGTAATCCTGTCTGATGTGTGTGTGTGGGGACAGTTGAGGTGTACATAGCTGTCTGTATGCATGGACATATATATATATATATATTACTGCTTGGTAGTAACTTGATTAAAGTGTAGCTATCATTCTAAGTCTTGTGGATTAAGCACTTGGGCTTCAGACCAGTTGTTTTACATTAGGAAGGTTTGTGGCCTGCACTGTGGTGCAGGACAGGTAGCTTACATCCTTCTAAGTTGGGAACTGCTGATTGAGGGCTCAGTGTCTGTTATTCTAAAAGTGTATTAGTTCTGGTTTAAGCACTTGGGCTTCAGGCCAGTTATTTTACATTAAGAAGGTTCGTGGTCTGCACTCTTGTGGGAGGAGAGGCTGGACTCTGCCCTTCTGAGCTGGTAATTTCTGGTTAAAGGCTTGTAGTACCTGCATATTTGAACTATTTCTTACTGAAATTGCTACACCTTGTTTACTGTAGCATAGACTAGATCCAGGCCTGCTGAATCTAGCTTTGTTTGTATGCTTGTTGTTTGTTTGCTTGTTATTTCCCTGAAATGCTAATTCCACCTAAAACGTGACTTTTCAGTGCTTCTTTGGATCCCTAGTGATATCTGCATTGCTTACTGTACTTATTTCCTTGTTTCACTTGAATGAAAGTTACTGTTTGTCATTTTTGCATTTAAGTTACCTGTAGCACATTGCATTTAAGTTACCTGGCACTTGCTCACTAAAGCAATTATATAGGTCAGCACTAAAAAATTAAAAGCACTACACCCTCACAAACTCCCCTTGAGTACCTTGTTCCCCATTGGCCCTTTTTTTCAATTATAAAGGAATTCCCAATACTATTCTAGCATGTCCAAATGTCAGTTGTCAATCTCCTCTCTGGTCCAGCTGGTGAATCTGGGAATCTTGAGGCAATGTTACAACTGCCTCATGTACACAGACAACCCTCTCCTCCTCCCAACAAATTCCAACACGTGAGAGATGCAACCATATAGCCAAACTGGAGGGTAAGCTATCTCAACTCAATACTGGCGTAACCAGTCAGGAGGAAAAGGAAACCACACTCACTACAATTCCAGTCTCACATAGAACTACCAACACAGCAAACCAAACACATAAACACACTTGGAGGCTCTAAATAAAAATCTGCCTAAGCAGCAGAGACCTCCAAAGCAGACACCCAAGCAACCGCTACCTCAAAACAAAACACGTGCAACACATTGCTCACAAAGCCAGTGTGCCGAACAGTCACAGCCCTTAAGGCTAAACAACACACCTGATACACTTGTAATAGGTGACTCTATCATCAGGCACACTGACGTCCCGCTCACCAGGCTGAACAAGGAGAAGGTCACGGTGAGCTGCCTGTCGGGCGCTAGGATCCGCCACATAACACAAGCACTCAGGTCACTCCAAGGCAAGTACAAATATGACTCAGTTATTGTCCATGCTGGTGTGAATGACCTGAGACATACCTCCCTGGACTACATGAAAAGAGACATAGAGGAGCTCTCTGAGCATGTAGCCCAGGCCGGTATGACCCTGACCTTGAGTAGCATCTTACCTTCACCAAGAATGATGCCACAGTATGAAGACAAGATGATCAATTTCAACAATTGGCTTAAGTATTGGTGTCATTCAAAGGGGATCCAATGCCTGTCAGCCTGGGATGACATGCTCGACAAGCCATGATGCTTCGCTAGGGATGGCTTGCACCTATCACCCCTGGGCTTTCAGATGTTGGCAAAGGCTCTTCCTACCCCCATAGTGCCTTTTTTAGGCAAGGCTCAAAAGACAAACTCTCCTCCATAGGTATCACAAGGGATAAGAAACTAAGAGTAATGCTAATCAACGCCAGAAGTCTAAACCTCAAGATGCATGCACTCGAAACTCTCCTTAGCATGGAGAACATTGATATCTGTGCAGTAACAGAAACCTGGTTTAAGGCTCCCGAGAGCACCCCAGCACTACCAGGTTATACCTCATACCATGCTTTTCGGCCCCAAAACTTGGACCGAACCATAAAATTTATTTTTTTTTTTATTTTTTTTTTTTAACATTTGTTGACCGGGAATGTCCGACTAGGTTCCATAGAGCCTGTTTTCAGCAGAGGCCCGGGGAGAAATGCTCCAGATGCATGTCTTTGGAATGTGGGAGGAAACCCACGCAAACACAGGGAGAACATGCAAACTCCACACAGAAGGCACCCCAGCCGAGAATCGAACCGGAGAACCTCTTGCTGTGAGGTGACAATGTTAACCACTGCACCACTGTGCTGCCCTAAAAGGAGGGGGAGTATCAATATTGGTCAAAGATACCCACACCTCCAGGTTGGTGGCACAGCACGAAGCATCAGAGACTATCCGTGCAACTAACAGTGGGTAAAACTGCCTTCCAGTTTATAGCCTGCTACAGACCACCCACCCAAACCTAGGAGCTCCACTCTGCCTTCCTGAGAACACTGGAAAATATGAAGGTCTCTCCAAACACCATTATATTGGGCGACTTCAACTACCCAAACATAGACTGGGAGCATTACTCTAGCTCCAACACCCTAGCCCAAAGGTTCCTAGAATTTACAAACTCAAATGCTATGGAAAAACTTGTTACCACTCCCACAAGAGGGGAAAACATACTGGACCTGATCATCACCAACATGGGGACTCTATGCTCCAGACCAGAAGTGTAGCCCTCACTGATAAGATCAGACCATAAAATAATCTCACTGGATATTCACATCCCGACCCCACTCCTTGCCTGGAAAACCACAGTAAAAAACTTCTCTAAAGCAAATTTCACACTCCTCAAAACCGAGGTGGAATCCTTCAAAGCCCCCGGGCCTGTGGAAAATACGGCCCAGACTGCAGAATCCTTTATAAACGCATTCTATGAACACCTTCAGGAATGCATGGATCATGCAGTCCCAAATAAAACCAAGACCCAATCCTCCAAAGGCAGACGTCCTGTCTGGTGGACCCCAGCCATAAACAAACTATACAATAGAAGGAGGAAGCTACTACATGATAGAGCAAAATCCCAAAAAAGGAAGGCATTTCTGATCAGTATTAGCAAAAAACTACGGGCACTCATAAAATCATCTAAGGCCAGCTTCAAGAGAAAAATTGCACAGGACACTAAGGATAATCACAAGGCTTTCTTTAGTTATGTTAGGAACCTGGGTGGGAATTCCCAGATATGCTCAGAATTAGTCCAAAATGACAAAAAATACACTGAACCCATAGACATTGCCAACATCCTAGCTGACAGGTTCAGCACAAACGTCTCCCCCCCTTCCCCACCAAAAAGGCAAATATCTATCCCAGCAGAGTGCTACCCCCCTGACATCTCAGATACTCAGGTAAGAGCCGCCCTCTCCAAAGCAAAAAACACAGCATTAATGGGACCAGACGGTGTCCCAGGCTGCGTCCTACATGAACTCCAAGAAGAGCTAAACCCAAACATAAAACTACTGTTCAGTCTCAGCCTCACTACAGGATATGTACCCAAAGAGTGGCGTACAGCAACAGTGGTCCCTCTCCACAAAGGTGGTGCCTCAACGGATCCTGGAAACTATCACCCCATAAGCCTGACTAGCTTGGTCTGCAAAGCTATGGAAAGGATCATCATGGACCTTATAAATAAAGATATTGGGGACCTACAGACACTGGATCCTACCCAGTTCGGCTTTGTTAAGGGCAGATCCTGCCTCTTAAACCTGGTCTATTTCTTTGAAACAGTCACCAAGGCCATTGACAAGGGGAAGGTGGTCCACACAGCCTACCAGGACCTCGCAAAAGCCTTCGATACAATACCCCACTCGGGCATTATAGATAAGCTCACCAGCTTAAATATAAACCCATATGTCACTAGATGGGTGGCAAACTGTCTCAAGGACAGAACCCATATGGTTAGAATTGCTGGAGCCATGTCAGACTCCAAACCAGTTACAAGTGGCGTCCCGCAAGGCTCAGCCCTGGGACCTCTCTTGTTCGGTATATATTTCTCAGAGATACAGGCCAACACGGAAGGACTGTGGCTGACCAAGTTCGCAGATGACTGCAAACTGGGCACCATAATTGGCTCTCCAGCCGGCACAAGCATCCTCCAAAAGGGCCTCATAGAAACAGACAACTGGTGCCAGAACCATGGCCTCAAGCTAAACACCAAAAAGTGTATAGTCATCCCCTTTGGTAAAAACAAAGTGCCCACAAATTACCACATAAGTGGTAATCCATTAAGTACGGAAGAAGTGATTAGGGACCTGGGGACCCAAGTTGTTAGCAATCTCTCATTTGACAACCACATGGCCAAAGTGGTTAGAAAAACATTTTATATAGCCCACCTAATCATGAAGGGATTCACATCTAGATCAGGGGAGGTAATTGTGCCTCTTTACTCATCCCTCATCAGGCCCATAATTGAGTACAATGCCCCTTTTGGGATGTACCTTACCAGACACCTGCAGCAACTGGAAAGACCCCAAAAGTACCTCACCAAGAGGATCAAAGGGCTCAAACAGATGCCATATGCTGCCCGGTTAAAGAAACTCCAGCTCTACTTAGTGGCATACCGCTTGCCCAGAGGCGATCTGTGCCTGACGTATAAAGCCATGTCCAACCCGGAATTAATGGACATGCTACACCTCAGAAAATCCAAATCCCATTGAGCTACGCGCTCAAGAGACTTGAACCTCAGCACTGAAATAAATAGGACATGCTGGAGGGACAGATTCATAACCAAGAGGCTCCCTTCACTCTGGAATAAAATCCCAGTCCAGGTTAGGCAGAGTCCCTCATTGACTCTCTTCAAGATGAATCTTGATGAGTGGATGGGTGATCGTAGGTTTACCCCGAGTATCACTTCTGTGTCACTGTTAGACAGAGGCACAGTATACTAACCTCAAAAAAGGGCATAGCAAAATTAATTTAAAATGGGTGGCGAAAGCTAAACACACTCTGGTTAGGCTTATAAATGCTTTAGGGCAGATAGCCTAGTATGAACCTATGAACCTATGAACCCATATATATATATATATATATATATATATATATATATATATATATATATATACATATATATACATATATATATATATATATACATATATATATATATATATATATATATATATATATATATATATATATATATATATACACAATACAGTCATATATTCTGATGTGGGTTCCAACATGGTCTGTGATTCTCTAAGTGAAGGAGAATGCCCAGTGTGATCTTCTATAGTTACGGTCGGACTCCATTCCAGAGATAGGTGTACTCCAATCCAGGGTTTTGTGTGCTACAGACATACTTCTCAGGAGTACACAGGACTTTCTTCAGGGTACTTGTTTTGTTTAGCAGACATTTTCTAACATATCTGTAGTCTGAAACTGCAATGTATTGTGTCATTACCTAGTGCCAGACATCCTCAGATCATTACAGTGCTTTACCAGAGGAATACTAGTTGTATGATGCATAGACCAATATTATGAGGGCTGCTATGTAAATTCTTGCCCAACAAGGCCATTTGTTAGGTGCGGCTACAGCCAGTGTAGTAATGACACACAGCTGTGTAAACAGTCCAGCAACTTGGTGATATACTGGCTGGGGATCTCCTGCTTGTGTGGTATCTATCTAACCTGAGATGTCATAACCTTGTGTGTGCATACCTCTAACCTGTACATTTTTTGGCAGGTTGTCCAGGTCTTTGGCTAGAGGTTTCATTCTTTCTACATAAACTTGTGTTTTTATGGCAAGTTAGTTACATATAATTGAAGTGTGATGTTACAAAATAATACAGACATTATTGTTTCCAAATAGATAACCTTCAGACAATTCCTGCTACTGCAAACCCCTCACCCTACCAATTTTTTCAGTATTTAAGAGTGATATTTACAACACATGCCTATCATTGTGCCTTTGTTCCACCTTTCTTTCTGCCCTTGTCCAGACATCTTGCTGTCAGAGGTTGGGAGTTATGGGTTTGGGTACAGAGTGCATCCAACTGTGCAGCCATGTCTATTATTTGTAAAAGCAAACATAAGAAAAAAGATTATTGAGAATGACTACTGGCAACAGTACCACAAAACACGTATATTCACAAAAGCCTTGGCATCTCTGCTACACATCCTTCAAGATCTCACTAATATGTGTAGCATATTCCACATAGCACTGTGACTACCAGATATGTCAGTGGCAGAGCAGTGAGTGTCACTGACATGCATAACAGTTGGCACTGCAGTTATCTGCACATGTCCCTGTCAAAGGCAGCACTGTACCTAGGGCAGGAGAATGTGCTGACCAGATCCAGAAAGTATTAACCACACATACACATAGCTCACTGACCCCTACATATTATGGACAGGGACATGTTTTCATGTGTATTGCTACAGCCCTGCCAGTGCGTGCTATGCTGCTATTTCCATGCAAACTTATATGTTACTGCATTTGTGTAGGTATACAGGGGGGACACCTGTCCAGTCTACACATTTGCACAGACTGTGCTGATATTTGCTTTACATTTTGGTTCCATTTACCATAATATTGTGCCTTGTCTTGGGGACTGTAAAGAGTAAAGAGCCTCGGTCAGATTGTACTGGCATACGTTTGAGTTTCAGACTTCTTACCTTTCATAGCCTTACTGCAAGTGTGGGTTCTGCTGTGCTATCACTGTGTGAGTCTCTAGGGGATTAATTCAACATTGCTGCCATTTGTGTGCCTTTACCAGACAGTTCTCTGTAGTTTTCTACAGCTGACTTGCTGTATGGGTGTAAGGAGAACAGGCTCAGGGGGCCTCCTTCTGTGATTCCCTCTGTGCCTGTGGGGACCTTGGCAATGGTGGTGGGCTGTGTGGCCCTTCCCCATACTGTTCCTGCTGCAGCTGTTTTAACAGGATCATATTGTGTAGCATGGCACATACTATGAGCATGTGTGCACATGTGGCTGGAGAGTACTGCAAGGCTCCACCAAATATGTCAAGGCAAGCTGTGACTTGAGCATCCCAAACACATGCTTTGTAATGATCCTGGTTTGTGCGTGTGCCTCATTCTGGCATTCTTGTGTAGGTGTGTAAGCATTTCTGATGAGTGTCATCATCCACTGCACCAGTGCATAGCTGGCATCCCCCACCAGATGGCCATACGGGATGTCCCCACTGGCAAATGCCTGGTACAGTTGTGGCAAATGCCAGATGTGGGAATCATGATAGCTTCCATTGTTGCCAGCACACACACATTCATGATAATGCCCTGACCATTGCACACGACCTGGCAGTTAATGGATGGGGTTTATGTAGACCCTACTCTGTTCACTGGGTGGTGCTTTGATGTGGATGTGCATGCAATCTATGGCACCCAGTACCTTCAGGTATTCTGCTACATGGTGGAAGAGACACATACTGCTGGTCCGCTCCTCAAGGGTGTTGGGAAAGTAAATGTGCTCACCGGCACATAGTAGCATGGCATCCAGGAACTGGTGGAGTACCCTTGATGCAGATGCCTGTGAGACCCCCTTCATTTCCCCAGTAGGGCTTTGGAAAGTACCTGTAGATAGAATTCTTAAGGCTACACATACCTTGGTATCCACTGGGATGGGTTCCCTCTTGTTGGTTCTAGCTCTGAG
Organism: Protopterus annectens; assembly: GCF_019279795.1. NCBI lineage: Eukaryota > Metazoa > Chordata > Ceratodontiformes > Protopteridae > Protopterus > Protopterus annectens. The sequence continues at coordinate 1,287,963,265 of NC_056735.1, forward strand.
TCGAGGCTGGCACAGCTCAGTGATTTGCTGAAGCATGTCTCTGTTCACCCTGTAGTGCTCTACTATCTCCAGATCATGTAGCCCCTGGCAGGTTACCCTCGGTCTGAACACTCTTTTCCTCCTCCTTGGTCTGTGGCAGTTGTCAGCATTATCCTCCTCTCCACCCTCAGCCTCTAGCACATACTGATGGAGCAAAGCAATGGCAGCCCCTAACATTTTTCCAGTTAAAATTCCCCCACTTGTATACACCAATGTTGCAGAGTCTGTGGGAAAAAAAACAGACTGTAAGGTGTTTCCATACTTTAAACTGTTGTGCTGCAGATGCTACCCGTATGATTGGCTGATTAGGATGCATTCTAGCTACCACCTATATTATTCATGGCTTTGATTTGGCCACTGTGAGTGTTAGAGGCATTACTGGTAATTTGTGCATGATTGCCTTTATTCTGCTGTTGCCCTTTTTTAATTATTTTTACTTACATCTCCTCCCATTTTCAGCTATGCAGCCACCTGCCAGCTGTATTATTCTGTGCTTTGCATGGCCTTTTGTGAGTTACAAGAGTCCCATATTAGCAATTTCTACTTCATTTCTACTTTATTGTGCTGTTGCCCTTTATTTATTTATTTTTTTCTTTTACATCTCCTCTCATTTTCGGTTATGCAGCCACCTGCCAGCTGTATTATTGAGTGCTTTCAATGGCCCATTGTGAGTTGCAGAATCCCATATTGCTGATTTGTACTGCATTTCCCTTGTTCTGCTATTTCCTTTTTTTCCCTTTATCCTTCCTGTTTAAGTCCTGGTGCCATGCATATCTGTTTATATAGTGTAAACTGCAAGAAATGGCCCTCCCTTGGGCATGAACATGCTCCTCAATTCATGGAATAAGAGTATACAGCCTCAGACATACCCCCTCGCTTAGCTGTGCTGAGCTAAGCACAAATCCGGGCAACGGAGCTCCAATGTACTTACAACAAGCATAACACATCCCCTTTTCATGTTAGTTGCTCCTCCTGCCTACATGATGGTGTTATAGCACCTACACGGTTAGGTGCAGTGTGACACTTGGAAGAATTTTGTGATTCAGTATAAGTCCCCTCATTAACATACCCCACTGCCTTAATCTATAGTTACTGCACTACAGAAGAGCCTTCTCCCTTAGCAACCACTGTTCCCTGCCATTGTTTTGATTCTGCTTGTCATATAGTATAATGGCAAAATGCAGATTTCCCCTAAAACTGGCTTTTCACATTGATTTTTTTTATTTTCCCCACAATCCTGTTTGTGCGGCGCTTCCCTATGCTTAAATGGCCAAGATCGGCCAAAACATAATAAACTTTTATTTTTAAAAAATTAAAATACTTAACATGCCAGTGGCCATATATTTGGCCATTGGCATGCCTACAGATTAGGGTACATGCTTTTATTGGTGCTGTCATGGCTCCATTTTCATTTTTGCAGAAATGTATTTGGCTAGTAGTTGAATACATTTCTACAGCTTACACTGTTCCTGCACGGCAACCTACCTGCTTCCTGGATCACTATTTTACCTCATTTGCATGGTTTTCAACAGCAAATGAGGTAATTAGCTTCTCACATGGGTTTCCATACAGGAACAGTATCAGCTCGCTCATGCTTGTCAATACGGCCCATTCATGGATCGCTTGGTGGCCATATTCCATGCAGGAGTGGCTACACTGCTCCTGCATGGAGATTTTTAGTTTCATAAATCTGGCACTTTGTAATCAATTGCTTTTGGAAGGATTAACATGCACATGGAAATATTGCATATCTTCATAACTAGCAAACAACTATCTCCAGCATAAGCATTATATATGGTCATTGAAAATACATTTTTTAGTCTCCTATCATAACATTTTGCCCTTTGTTGCTTAATAACATGTAATTCATTCAGTTATGAAAATACGAAAGTAAATATGAAAATGTGAATAATAAGTGACAAGCAGTCTTTATTACCTCCAATGCAGTGCATCTGAAATGAGCACTCTTAATGGCATTTTCTTTCTGATACCCTGCCCTTTCATATGCTGTCTATTGTTAATTATGTTGCTTAGGTCTGCAAGCTAACTTGAAAAATATCTTGAAGGCATAAAAAAGCTACTGGTATTAAATGAAAGTATTTAAAAATGGTGCTACATGTATGAATAAGACATGATACACAAGGGTATCTTGGAAACTTGAAAATGAAATCCATTGGTTTTGTCTGGTGGCACAGTATTGACAGGAAGATTGAAAAGCTCATGAAAGACTGTGTTGGATGTCAAATGGTACAAAACGGATCAGCACCAGCACACCAGCATCATTGGGAATGACTGTCTTCAGCATACCAACATATTCATCCTGAATTTACTGGTCCTTCAATGGACTCAGCAGTCCTTAATTAAAAGAGATGCTCACTCAAAGTGGTCTGGAAAACCCTGCATGGAGGTAACAGCACCAGAATAGGTACCAATGTATCAGGAGTAATGTTTCCAAGTAGCTGACAGCAATAAAAAAATGTTAGTAACAATGGTCCAAAGGATAGGTCAAAAGACGTCAAAGCATTTATGAAGCAAAATTAAATTAAACATTTTAAAGTCAGACTGAGGGATTTGGACAAATCCTCAACAAGTCTGTGAAAGATATGATCCCTAATACTAAGTCCCTGCATCAGAATACAGATAATGCTCTGTTTGCTTGATATAATATCATACACTCTTACTATGCCAGCAATGCATTTTGGTGAGAAAAGTACATTCAAGATTGGATTTACTAAGGCCAGATATGTATGCAGATTAAGTGTATGACATACAATTTCAACATATAAATGTGAAGCCAATGTGAGATTTAATATTTTGTTGTTGATGAAGCTAGGATGGATAGAAGAGGGGCAATTTAGACAAATGCTATGTGTATAAGAAGCTGTGTTTTACATTCCATTGTAAGTGCAAGAAGTTAATCTGGCTTGAATAACAATATTAATTTGATGAGTGTTCTGAAAAAATAAATAAATAGTGTTGCGCATATAGTTATGTACTTCCACACACCTATGTGATATTATTGGCCATCTTGTCATGAATCCATTAAAATCATTTGGATTTTATCTATTTGAACTGTGATTTGCACAGAAGATTTTATTATTTTTTTAATCAAATATTTTATTTAAGTTCATTAAAATATAACAATAAAATTCTGATGAAGTTTTTGGTGATATAAAGGTGAAAATGTTTAATGTCATTTATTTTTTTTTCTATTTTGGAAGTCTTTTCTTTTTGAGTTTTGTTATTTGTGTTAACTTTCCTTAGATTGATTCTTCTGGTGTTATTATAACAGTGAGGACAATGAGACATCTTAGCAACAAACAGCAGGAACTGATCAGAGAAAACAAATGTGATAAAAGGTCACTGGTTCCAGCTATTTCACGACATGGATCCATTATTAATACTGCTAATACAGACCAGTAAAAACATGCTAATCAGCAATATAGTCTTCTAGCTGTAGTAGCTAAGCAATTTAGTTTTGAAAAGCTGCAAGCATAGCACTATAATACCTCAAATGTAATGACTCCTCACCATCCAGTCCTTAGTAGGACAAGTGAAACTTAAAGTGAGTTGTAACGCTTTTTTAATTGTTCTGGTTTTGTTTTGTACACATTGCAATAACATATTATTTACAGTAGAGGGGACTATTATGTGCATTTTTTTTAGTGGAATTATTTGTCTCATAGCTGAAATTGTTAAGTCAGAGCTTTGCTGGAATGCTAAAACTTATTTTTCTGTAAAACTCCACCCTACCGGTATGACACCATGTCAGATAAACAGTGCTTGAGTAGAGTTGGAAATGTTGAAGAAGGGCAGGCTTTTTTAGAGACTTGCTCTTATTTTTTCCTGAACTTCATCAGTGACATGATAAAAACAATGTAAATGTAATTACATTCAGTTTTGTAATCTAATCAATATTGCAATGCGTTTTACAGTTTTACAAAGCACTACTTTTCAAAGAGTTATCGTCATAGATCTCAACCTTCCAGTTCCACAGTCTGGAGCATAAGGGCTTAGTAGTGGAGGCATTGGATACACTGTTACTATGTGTAGATGTTGGTGGCTTTTAACAGAGTGTTTAAGTGATGGCTGAGGACCCTTTCTTTGATAGTACTGTGCAGGAGGTCTTACGGTTTTAGGAAGGTTACCTGTAAGTGCCTCAACATAAGTAATTGTATGTGTAGGGTCTTTAGCCTGTGCAGTTGGCATAGTGCAAGTGTCACTGACAACCTCTATAGAATTAGTTTTGGTTGTATGAGAGAGTTTTGCTTCCAGTATTAAAGTGTATTTATACCTCTCACATGCTTTATCTGCTTTTTTAAGAATAAGTGGGTTGTCAGTGTACATGAGGCACTTGCTACAATGCCTCAGAATACCCATCCCAACCAAACTTTCCACAGGGAGAGTCGGAAAGTGCATATCCATGACTACTGATCTACTTGGGACGAGTGAGAGAAATTTGATTATTGAATAGGTCAATAAGACAAGGAACTTAATGAGCAACGTTCAGTTGTGTGCAAACTAGAATCTTTAGTAGTTAAAAAATATGTCTAGACAGTAATTTCAAAAGAGTGTGTAGTGCACCCACAGGTGTAGCTGAAGTAGATATGGGTTCCATCCTACCTGACTCTGGTGACACCCCTATAGGCCCAACACACCAAGGCAGCAAGAATGACAGATTTTATTCTAGGTGACACATCTAGTTTAAAAGGCAATAGCTCAACCACAAACAAATCATTTTAATAGTGCACCCATTAGCAATAAGGCAAAGTGAGATATGCATGCAATGAAAATATACATTCACCCTCTTCCCCAAAGCTCAACAGAAAAAATGTCTTGACATTCAAACATGCACAAAGAAGGCAATATCAATGAGCAGTAAAGCTTTATAATGCAGCAATACAAACACGGGGAAAAATGCAATGTCATTAGGTTCATACAGGTTCATATATTCATACTAGACTAACTCCCCTTGTGGGCCATTTTAATCTAGCTAATTACCTCAGTTGAGAATCAAACCCTGCACCTTGTGTCTGAAAGGTAAACACCTTAACCATTAAGCCAACCTCCCACAATAATACAACAATACAGATATGAGAAAATGCACTGTCATTGAGCAACAAAATTCTTGAAGGCAGCAGTCCTAACATGAACAAAATGCAATGACATTGAGCAATGAAGATGTATAATGCAACAGTACAAATATGAGAAAACGCAATGTCATTGAGCAGTACTAACACCCTCAACCCCCTTGGTCAATTCTAAACAAAACAACCATGAAACACTCTATTATATTCTGTTCACTGGCCATTGACTACTTACAGTCTTGCTGCCAGCATGATGGGGCCCAATTTGGAGCTCATATGGATCACAGTTATTTGTAATCCACAAAGCATTGGGGGGGGGGGGTGAATCCACAATCTTATAAAAATATAAAATGATGGCCAGAGCCTGTCACCACTCCGTCGAGAATATCCTAGTGATCAAGCACTGTGGTTTCCTCTGATGAGAAAAGTAGAAAAATCACCTGCCAGAACTCTGGTAATCATCTATGGCTTCTCTGTATTAGGCCCAAAGGAATTCCTTTTTTTGCTGAATCATATGCAAGCGTGGAACTACTGGTTTCAGACTTCTCTCCTGATTCCACAAAATACCATCATCCAGGATTTCAGCAAAAGGCTGACACAAGTACCTCATTGCATTTGTTTAGTTTGTGGATGTTATATCTGTCCAGCCTCTTTACTTACTACCACTAACAATATAATGTTCTATGTAAAGTCACTCCAATTTACACTTAATCTTCTGGGTGCTCTGATTTCCTCCCACGTTACACAGATATGCATCTGGAGCAAGGCCTTCGACACCGTCCCCCACTCTGGAATCATAGATAAACTTACTAAGCTGGGCATTAATCCCTATGTCACTCAATGGATTGCCAACTGGCTTACAGACAGAACCCATACCGTAAAAGTAGCCGACTCCAAATCCAGCTCCAGACAAATGACAAGTGGAGTATCTCATGGTTCAGTCCTGGGACCATTCTTGTTTGGCATCTTCTTCTCTGAAGTACAGGCCAACACTAAGGAACTCTTGCTAACAAAGTTTGCAGATGACTGCAAACTGGGAGCCATTATTGAATCCCCAAATGATGTGGATAGTCTACAAAAGGGTCTTACAGAAACAGATGCTTGGTGCCAGAGACATGGGCTCAAGCTCAATGCCAAGAAATATATACTTATCCCCTTTGGGAAAAAACATATACCCATGAATTACCACATAGGTGGCAGTACACTAAACACTGAAAGTGTGATAAGAGACTTAGGGACACAGGTGGACAGTGGTCTCACCTTTGATAGCTACATCGCCACAACAGTCAGGAAATCCTTCTATGTGGCACATCTCATCACTAAGAGCTTTTCATCCAGAAAGAAGGAGATCATTGTCACACTGTACTCATCCCTCATTAGACCCATTATACAATACAATGCCCCATTTGGTATGTACCTCTCAAGACATCTGCAACAACTGAAAAGGCCACAGAAACACCTCACTAAAAGACTCACAGGCCTAAAGCAGATGCCCTATGCTGACCATCTAAAAAAACCTCCAGCTATACTCTGTCGCATATCGTCTACTCAGAGGTGATCTCTGCTTAACATGCAAGGCCATGTCAAACCCACAGCTGTTGGGCATGCTACACTTAAAGAAATTCCAATCCCTCAGAGCCACATGCTCCAGGGATCTAAATCTTGTCATCATAATAAAAAACATGCTGGAGGGATAGGTTCCTGACACAGACACTCCCCAGATTCTGGAATAGACTGCCCATACATGTCAAGAAGAGTGCCTCTTTGACCATCTTCAAAAGGAACCTTAACGATTGGATGGGAGATAGGAAATTCACCCCGGGGATCACATCGGTCACCCTGCTAGACAGGGGTCCAGGGAAGTAAATATTGTGGGAAGAAATAGCCAGGGAATTGTAATGGCTAGGCTTATATAGGCCTTAGGGCCTATAGCCTAGTATCAACCTATGAACCTATTTCTCCCTGGGCCTCCACTAAAAATTGGCTTTATCCCAAGTCGGACTTTCCCAATAAATAAATGTTAAACAAAATAAATAAATAAATATTTGTAGTTAAATGAGGAATACTACTTCTCATCTAGTCTCACTAATTAGATGGATGTTATTCACTTTCTGCAAAATAATTCTTTCCTAACTGAACCTAGCCAACAAAAAAATTAAAACAAAACAGAATGCAATATAAGAAAAAGATAAAAAAAATAGAAGTAATCAAATCTTAAATGAATAACTTCAATCCAAAATAAAATGCAGACAGAGATCAGCAATAGTCAGGCAGAGACCAGCAAGTCAAACAAGCACTACAGCTAAATAAAGCTGCCACTAAATATTTGTAGTTAAATGAAGAATGTTACTTCTTATCTCCTCTAACTAATTAGATGGATGTTATTTGCTGTCTGCAAAATAATTCTTTTCTGACTGTAACCAACAAAAAACTTAAAATAAAACAAAATACAATATAAGAAAAAGATGAAAAATAGAAATAACCAAACCTGAAATTAATAACTTCAATCCAAAAATCAAATGCATACAGAGGTCAGCAATACTCAGGCAGAGAACAGCAAATCAAACAAGCACTCAAAAAATACTTTAATTGCTATCAGAGCTATTATAAGCCTAACAACTAACCAGAATCAAACCCTGCTCCTTGTGCTTATGAGGTCAAAATCTAAACCATTTACCATCTTCTTGTTTGCAAACCTCTTCCCCACTGAATGCTTTATGACAAGATTCATTTTTCTTAGCTTTACAGATGCTTTCTGTGTACCAACTTTCATTGTGTTTCATTTTTGCAGGTAAAGTTTTCTGAAGGTATCTATAATATATATAGCTAATGCTGCTACTCTCTTGGAATTTAGATTGCTTATTAAAACTGTTAAATCTGCTTTTTTTCACTTGCTGAATCTCTCAAGCTTGATCCATATTTGCTTGAGTATGCTTGCTCATGTTAAAAATAAATTCCAAATTCTGCTGAGGACTTTTGTAGACAGACATCAATACATTCTTTTAATAATAAGTTCTGGGTGGTCTATATTTAAAGCACCTCTGAGAAAACGCAAGAAATGTTTGCATTTGCCACAGCTGGAGCAGCCACAGAGGTTCCTCACTAAAAGAATTTGTTTGTGTCTTTCAGCTTTTCCCAGTTAGGGGTCGCCACAGCGGAACTCCAGTCCGCTAATGATTGGCAGTTGATTTTTACGTACCGGCTTGCCAGGCCTGACGCACAACCTTCAACGATGGTACGCCCATTCACGCATGTCTCCACGCAGAAGACACTCTAGCTGAGAATCGAACCGGACAGCATCATACTGTGAGGCTACCGCAGCACCACCACCCTATTATGTAAATAATATGTCCTATGTAGATCTCCTCAAAGCCCTGCCCCTGTACTCAGTCTTCTACAGATTACTAAGGGGAGATCTATGCCTGACCTACAACACATTCTCTGATTCAGCCCTGATGGATTTGCTACACATTTCTAAAGCAAAGATCATTAGAATTATTCAATACAAGGATCTAAACCTTGTCTGTGATACAAACAAAACATGTTGGAGGGACAGGCATGTGTCTCAGAGATTGCTCCTTCTCTGGAACAGACTCCCCATTCATGTAAAGCAAAGCTCTTTTCTAAGCCTATTGAAATGCAAATTCTCCAGTGGCTTGTTATCTGAGGCCTTATGGACAGGGGCAGTTTGTAGATGCCCTGAGGCACAGGCATATACCAAAGCCATTCTAACCAGTGGGCATTGATAATTGGGAACATTTGGGCATGAAAGGCTAGGCTTAAAAGGCTCTAGGGCCATTAGCCTAGTAACCTCCTGTGATCCTATGTGTTATTTTGCCAATAAATGAGCACTCTATCTTTAAAGTAAAGTGATCTCATATTAATAATATTGACATTTAGGAAGATGTGGATGTTACAGAGTTGCAGGGGATTAGCTCCCACCTTGCTGAAATAGTTATTTTTTGTCATACTTGCACATAAATGAAGAAACTCTGTACATGCATTCCAAGAATATTTACACCTGAACTGTATTTTGTATGCTGTTATGGCTAGAAAAGTGGGATGTGAGGTTTTGACAGCAAGCTTTATATGGATCTCTTAAATTATTTAATGATTTTTCTCATTTATAACCATTATATTCATGATGAGGTCTGCAAGACTTAAAGAATTTCAGCAACTGCATCAACCTGAATTGCAGGAGGAAATAAAATAACAAAATCAGCTACAACAGTTTGCTGTATTTAATATGAAAGCCCAATCCTGGAATGAACACCATAAGATAATGAAATTGGTTTTGTTACAAATGAGAAATAAGGGCCATGCATTTGTGGATCTGAAACCTACAATTTAATGAAAAGTGTCCAGAGTACTAAAATACTGAGTGAAAGGCATGAGCAAGCAAAAATAATTTTAATCCTAATTCTAGAGAAGTACACAGCAATGCAAATGCACCTCATATATTAGAAAGCTTATTAAACCAGTAATTGAGAATGTGGCAGAAGTGAGAAAAATAGTTTAAGATTTTAATTATTGAGACACTACTGCAAATGCTGACAGGTAGGATTGTCTAGGTAATAAATGATGCATGCTTACAAAGGAACACAGCAGAAAATAACCTGTCATTTGAAGTGCCTTAACTATTGTTGCAGCAGTAGAAGAAGCAAAAAAAAATTACAATATTAGCAAGAAGAACATTCTGCGCAGTCATGGTATGGAATGCAAGAACAAAACTAGAATAATATGATCCAAAGATTATGGACTGCAGCAAAGCTAACACTTTGTAGGGGTGCTTTGGTAAATAGCAGAAAACTTCAAAATGTAAATTAAAACAAAAAAGAAATAAAAAGATAAAATATAACTAAAGTTGACCTGAAAAAAGATTAGCAAACTGTCAAGCTATAAAAAATTGTTAAATGATAAGATGGAAAATTTAGCACTGAACACTCCTATACTCTTACTGAGTGGGAATAAAAGCAATGTCTTTCGGCTTTTCCCAGTTAGGGGTCACCACAGCAGAACTCCAGTCCGGTAATGATTGGCAGTGGATTTTTTACGGTGTCGAGTTGCCAGCCCAACGCCCAACCTTCAAAGAAGGCACACCCATTCACGCACCTACCTGCATGTCTTTAAACATCACTCGACCATGGGGAGGATATGCAGACTCCACAAATAAGGTGCTCCAGCCGAGAATTGAATGGGAGAACCTCTTTCTGTGAGGCGACATTGCTAATCACTGCACCACCGTGGCTGTCTGAGTAGAAATAAGTGGAAATATTCTAAGCTCATGTGGTAGCATGACAAATAAATTAAGTTGTTTTCCTCATAGAGAATATATAATTAGTTCATTTCAGAAAGGTATGAGACTCATGCATTTTTCACAAAGCTCTAGTATATTAGTAATGACAGAAGAGTTATGATTAGTTCACACAGTGCAAATACTTTGGACAATTTCAGATCAGCTCCTAAACCTAATAATGAAGTTAAAATAATGTGTACAAATAAATATGTCACTGAGGAAAGAAATGTATAAATTAAGAAAGCAAGCATACAAGCAAAAGGAGTATACCCTGTAAAATGTTGCTACAGGAGAAAGATTCAACAATGAGAATTTCTAGCAGTGCCTCAATGATGTTTAGCTCTCTGAATACATTTCCAGCTGGAATGCCTTCTGTATGGAGTCTGTTTTCCTTTTGTTTTTACCTTGATCTCTCATTTCAAGTCAGTTATCAAGTGTGTTTTGTTTTATGTATGTATGTGTGCATGGATCTACTTCACTAGATCAAATGCTCACATAATTGAAATGCATATTACTGAGATGACAAGATCACAAACTCATAACAATGAAACTGTATTATGTCGAACCTTGTAAGAATGAAACATGTACTGTTCATGTCAAAGACCAGCAGGAGGTGGTCAATGACAAAAATAGCTGCTCCATTTAAACACTTCAGTAAAGATAAAAATGTAATGTTTTCAATGTTTTTGCAGGAGGGCAAAACTCCCTGCCTCCCACATCCCCTGCAAATAATATATACCAACTATGAAATCACACTACAGTAAAGGGCAAATTTCCCCGATCCTCACTGTACTGCAATCTCCATTCCAAAATGTTGACAACAGTACATTTTTATCTTAACTGAAGTGTTTAAATGTAGAAGCTGTTTTTGTCAGTGCTCCACAATCCCCATTGAGCACCTCCTATTGGTCTTTGATATGCACAGTATGTGTTTCATTCTTACAAGGTTCAGCATAATACAGTTTCGTTGTCATGAGTTTGTGATCTTGCCATCTTGGTAATTTGCATATCGATTATGCGAGAATTCAATCTACTGAAGTAGATCTGTGTGTAAATATGTATGAATGTGTGTGTCTGTCTATTCATATTTGTGTGTGTGTGTGTGTGTGTGTGTGTGTGTGTGTGTGTGTGTGTGTGTGTGTGTGTGTGTGTGTGTGTGTGTGTGTCAGTCTATGCATGTGTCTCTCTGTGCATGTATGTGTATGTCTGTCTATGCATGTGACTTTGTGTCTCTGTGTGTACATATTTATGTCTGTGTGTGTGTCCATCTATGCAGCTGTCTTTCTGTGTGCATGTATATGTGTGTGTCTGTGCATGTGTGTGTTTTGTGAGTGTGTGTGTGTCTGTATCTATTTGTCTATGCATGTGTGTGAGCAGGTGCACATGCATGTCTATCTATGCATGTGTTTGTGTGTCTATATGTGTCTGTATGTATGCATGTGTGTGTTTATGCCTGACTATGAATGTGTGCATGTATGTGTGTGTATATGTTTAAGTATGTGTCTGGGAGTATGCATATGTATGTGTGTGTCTGTCTGCCTATGCAGGTGTCTTGTGTGTATGTATATGTCTGTTTCTGTCTGTGCATGTGTGTGCATGTATGGATGTATATATGTGTGTATCTGTCTTTGCATGTGTCTTTGAGTGGGTATGTATGTGTTTCTGCCTCTCTATGCAGGTGTCTCATGTGTATGTGTGTGTGTGTGTGTGTGTGTGTGTGTGTGTGTGTGTGTGTGTGTGTGTGTGTGTGTCTATGTGTATCTGTCTATGCATGTGTGTGTGTGTCTGTCTATGCATATGTGTGCGTTTGTGCGTCTGTGTGTATGCATGTATGCATGTGTGTCTGTCTATACAGGTGTCTCTGTGTATGTATGTGCATCTGTATGTTTATGCATTTATCTATGTGTGTATCTGTCTGTCTCTATATACGTATGTGTGTGTGTCTCTCTGTGTGCACACAAGCGTGTGTATGGGGGGGTGTCTATATCAATGAGCGAATCGCACAAATTGTGAACATTCATAATATCGAACGTACCAGACTTCAAAGTGATTTTTTTTGGAGATTGCGGTACAGTGAAAAATGGGATATTTGCCCTTTCCTCACTGTAGTGCAATCTCAGAGATGGAATATATATTTAGCGGGGGGGTGTAGCCCCCCACAATAGGAAGTCTGAGGACCAGTACGTTCGATATTATGAGCGTTTGCAATTTGTGCAATTCGCTCATATGATATAGACCCGTGTGTGTGTGTGTGTGTGTGTGTGTGTGTGTGTGTGTGTGTGTGTGTGTGTGTGTGTGTGTGTGTGTGTGTGTCTGTCTGTCTGTCTGTCTATGCATATGTCTTTGTGCCAGTGTGTATGTATGTATATATGTATGCATGTATATATGTCTATGCAGGTGTCCCTGTCTATGCATGTGTGTCTTTTTGATATGTATGCATGTATATATGTCTATGCAGGTGTCCCTGTCTATGCATGTGTGTCTTTTTGTCTATGCATGTGTCTTTGTGCGTATGTATGAATTTATGTATATCTGTCTATCTGTCTACCCATGTGTCTCTTGTGTATATGTTTGTCTGCCTATGCATGTGTGTATATGTTTGTGTGTGTGTGTGTGTGTGTGTGTGTGTGTGTGTGTGTGTGTGTGTGTGTGTGTGTGTGTGTGTGTGTGTGTGTGTGTGTGTGTGTGTGTGTGTGTGTGTGTGCATATAGGTTCATAGGTTCATAGGTTTATACTAGGCTATCTGCCCTAAGGCATTTATAAGCCTAGCCCAAAGTTATGTGGCTTACGCCACCCCTTATATGAAAAAATACTGTGCCCATTAGTTTGTTGTGCCTCTGTCCAGCAGTGACACAGAGATGATTCCCGGGGTAAACCTATGATCTCCCATCCAAAGGTCAAGATTTCTCTTGAACAGAGCCAGCGAGGTGCTCTGCCTCACATGGACTGGGATTTTATTCCACAGCATAGGGAGTCTCTGAGTGATAAATCTATCCCTCCAGCACGTCCTATTTATATCTGTGCTAAGGTTTAAGTCGCTTGCTCTAGTGGTTTTTGTGGATTTGGATTTTTTGAGGTGGAGCATGTCCTTTAATTCCGGGTTGGACATGGCCTTGTATGTCAGGCACATGTCACCTTTGAGCAGACGGTATGCGACTGAATAGAGCTGGAGTTTCTTCAATCTGGCAGCATATGACAGATTTTGGAGTCCCTTTATCCTTTTGGTGAGGAACTTTTGGGGTCTCTCCAATTGCTGCAGATGTCGGGTGAGATACATCCCGAATGGGGCATTGGACTCGATCATTGGTCTGATAAGTGAAGAGTACAGGGGAACAATGACCTCACTAGATCTGGATGTGAATCCCTTCATGATCAGGTGGGCAATGTAGAAGGTCTTTCTAACCACTTTAGCAACGTGAGTGTCAAAAGAAAGGCCACTGTCAACCTGGGTCCCCAGGTCCCTGATAACCTCTTCTGTGCTTAGTGGATTGCCACCTATATGGTAGCTTGGGGTTACCTTGTTTTTCCCGAAGGGTATGGCTATACATTTTTTGGCGTTTAACTTCAGGCCATGGCTCTGGCACCAGCTATCTGTTTCCGTGAGTCCCTTCTGAAGGATATCCGTGTCCAATGCACTTTCCACTATGGCCCAGTTTGCAGTCGTCTGCAAACTTTGTCAGCCAAAGTCCTCCCATGTTGGCCTGTACTTCTGAGAAGTAGATGCCGAACAATAGGGGGCCAAGGACCGAGCCCTGTGGGACACCACTTGTGACTGGCTTGGAGTCTGACATAGCGCCAGCAACTCTAACCCTGTGGGTTCTGTCCTTAAGCCAGTTTGCAACCCATCTTGTGACATATGGGTTTACATTTAAGCTGGTAAGTTTTTCTACAATACCCAAGTGGGGTATTGTGTCGAAAAGCTTTGCAAGGTCAAGGTAGGCTGTATGGACTGCCTTTCCCTCATCAATGGCCTTGGTGACTGTTTTGAAGAAGTCGACCAAGTTCAAAAGGCATGATCTGCCCTTGACGAAGCCAAACTGGGTCGGGTCCAATGTCTGCAAGTCCCTATATCTTTGTTTATGAGCTCCATTATGATCCTCTCCATAGCTTTGCAGACTAGACTTGTTAAGCTTACTGGGCGGTAATTACCAGGGTCCGTAGAGGCACCGGCTTTGTGGAGTGGGACCACAGTTGCCGTACGCCACTCCTTGGGCACGTATCCTGTGGTAAGGCTGAGATTAAACAGCTGCCTTATGTGCGGGTTTAATTCCTCATTTAGCTCGTGTACCACACAGCCGGGGACACCATCCGGTCCCATTGATGCTGTGTTTTTAGCTTTAGAGAGAGCAGCTTTCACCTGCGCATTTGAGATGTCTGGGAGGCTACACTCAGCTGGGATAGTTATCTCTCCTTTAGGGGGGGAGAGGGGTGAAGTTTGCACTGAACCTGTCTGCCAGTATGTTGGCAATGTCTGTGGGTTCAGTGATTTTTGTATCATTTTGGACTAATTCTGAGCATATCTGGGAGTTTCCACCCAGGTTCCTAACATAGCTGAAGAAGGCCTTATGATTGTCCTTTGAATCCATAGCAATTTTTCTCTCAAAATTGGCCTTAGTTGATTTTATGAGTGCTCGTATTTTTTTACTAATAATGATCAGGGGTGACTTCCCTTTTATGGATTTTGTTCTATCATGTAATAGCTTTCTCCTCTTATTGTAAAGTTTGTTAATGGCTGGGGTCCACCAGACTGGACGTTTGCCCTTTGTGGAAAGAGTCTTGGTTTTATTTAGGATTGCCTGATCCATGCAGTCCTGGAGGTGTTCATAGAAGGCAATTGTAAGGGCTTCCGCAGCTTGGGTTGTGGTTTCCACTGGCTCAGGGGCCTTGAAGGATACCGCACCAGTCTTGTGTAGTGTGAAGTTTGCTTTAGAGAAGTTCTTCACTGTGGTCTTTTTTGTTTGGGGTGGGGGTGGGATGTGGATTTCCAGTGAGATTAGTTTATGATCAGATCTCACCAATGAGGGATATACTTCCGGTGTGGAGCATTTTGTCCCCATGTTTGTGATAATGAGATCTAGTATATTTTCTCCTCTCGTGGGAACAGTGACTAGCTGTTCCATGGCATTTGAATTTATGAACACCAGGAACCGTTGGGCTAGAAAGTTAGGGCTTGAGTAATGTTCCCAGTCTATATTCGGGTAGTTGAAGTCACCCAATATGATGGTGTTTGGAGCTACATTTATACCCTCCAGTGTCTTCAGGAAGGCTGTGTGGGGTTCCTGAGTTTGAGAGGGTGGCCTGTAGCATGCTACAATTTGTAGAGCAGTTTTGCCTATGGTTAGTTGCACCTGGATGGTTTCCGAAGCTTCGTGCATTGCCAACAACCTGGAGGTGTGGGTATCCTTTATGAATATGGATACACCCCCTCCTTTTGTGGTGTGGTCCGGGTTTTGGGGCGGGCATGATATGAGGTAAAACCTAATAGTGCCGGGGTGATCTCAGGAGCCTTGAACCAGGTTTCAGTTACAGCACAGACATCGATGTTCTC
Source organism: Protopterus annectens (assembly GCF_019279795.1). Taxonomy (NCBI): domain Eukaryota; kingdom Metazoa; phylum Chordata; order Ceratodontiformes; family Protopteridae; genus Protopterus; species Protopterus annectens. Next base: position 1,287,979,235 of record NC_056735.1, read on the forward strand.
CATACTGAGAAGGGCCTCAAGTGCGTGCATTTTGAGATTTAGACTTCTGGCATTGAGCAGCATTACCCTCAGTTTCTTCCCATTTTTGTTTTCTAGGGTGGTAGGTTTAGAATTTGAGCCTTGCCTAAAAAAGGCACTATGGGGTGGCAAGATCCTTAGCCAATATCCGGAATCCCAGGGGTGACAGGTGCAAGCCGTCCCTTGCGAAGCAGCGTGGCTTGTCAAGCATGTCATCCCAGGCAGACAAACACTGGATCCCCTTTGAATGACACCAGACATTAAGCCAATTGTTAAAGCTGATCATCTTGTCTCTATATTGTGGCATCATTCTTGGTGAAGGAAGGATACTGCTCAGGGTCAGGGTCATACCTGCCTGGGCTACATAATCAGAGAGCTCCTCTATGTCTCTTTTCATGTAGTCCAGGGAGGTACGTCTCAGGTCGTTCACACCAGCATGGACAATAACTGTGTCATATCTGTACTTGCCGTGGAGTGACCCGAGTGCTTGTGTTATGTGGAGGATTCTAGCGCCCGATAGGCAGCTTACTGTGACCCTCTCCTTGTTCAGCCTGGTGAGTGGGACGGCAGTGTGTCTGACTATGGAGTCACCTATGACAAGTATGTTTGGTGTTGTATTTGGCCTTAAGGGCTGTGACTGCTTTGCACACTGATTTTGTGGTTTATGTGTTGCTTGTGGGGTGTCTTGAGGTAGCAGTTGTTTGGGTGTCTGCTTTGGAGGCCTTCGCTGTTTAGGTAAATTTTTACTCAGAGCCTCCTAGTATGTCTTTGTGTGTTTATGTGTTTGATTCAGTGGTGTGGTAGCATTATGTGAGGCTGGTTTTGTGGTGTGTGCAGTTGCCTTCATTCATATATGTGTGTCTGTCTGTATATGCATGTGTTTATGTGTGTGTGTGTGTGTGTGTGTGTGTGTGTGTGTGTGTGTGTGTGTGTGTGTGTGTGTGTGTGTGTGTGTGTGTGTCTGTCTGTCTCTGCAGGTGTCTCTGTATGGATGTGTGTGTGTGGCTGTCTGTGCATGTGTGTGTGTGTGTGTGTGTGTGTGTGTGTGTGTGTGTGTGTGTGTGTGTGTGTGTGTGTGTGACTGTCATTCTATGCATATGTTTTTGTGCCAGTGTGTATGTATGTATATATGTATGCATGTATATCTGTCTATGCAGGTGTCTCTGTCTATGCATGTGTGTCTTTTGGTCTATGCATGTGTCTTTGTGCTTATGTATGACTGTATGCATATCTGTCTGTCTACCCATGTATCTCTTGTGTATATGTTTGTCTGCCTATGCATGTGTGTGTGTGTGTGTGTGTGTGTGTGTGTGTGTGTGTGTGTGTGTGTGTGTGTGTGTGTGTGTGTGTGTGCATATACATTCATATATGTGTGTCTGTCTGTATATGCATGTGTTTATGTGTGTGTGTGTGTGTGTGTGTGTGTGTGTGTGTGTGTGTGTGTGTCTGTCTCTGCAGGTGTCTCTGTATGGATGTGTGTGTGTGGCTATCTGTGCATGTGTGTGTGTGTGTGTGTGTGTGTGTGTGTGTGTGTGTGTGTGTGTGTGTGTGTGTGTGTGTGTGTGTGAGACTGTCGTTCTATGCATATGTCTTTGTGACAGTGAGTATGCATGTATATATGTATGCATGTATATCTGTCTATGCAAGTGTCTCTGTCTATGCATGTGTGTCTTTTGGTCTATGCATGTGTCTTCGTGCTTATGTATGACTGTATGTATATCTGTCTGTCTACCCTTGTGTCTCTTGTGTATATGTTTGTCTGCCTATGCATGTGTGTATGTGTTTGTGTGTGTATGTGTGTGTGTGTGTGTGTGTGTGTGTGTGTGTGTGTGTGTGTGTGTGTGTGTGTATGTGCGCGCATATATGTGTGTCTGTCCATGCATGTGAATGTGTACATGTAAGTATGTATGTGTGTCTGTCTATGTAGTTTTCTTTCTCTGTTTGTATGTACTTATGCATGTATGTATGTGTGTGTGCATGTGTGCGTGTGTGTATATGTGTGTGTGTGTGTGTGTGTGTGTGTGTGTGTGTGTGTGTGCATGTGCGCGCATATATGTGTGTCTGTCCATGCATGTGAATGTGTACATGTAAGTATGTATGTGTGTCTGTCTATGTAGTTTTCTTTCTCTGTTTGTATGTACTTATGCATGTATGTATGTGTGTGTGCATGTGTGTGTGTGTGTGTGTGTGTGTGTGTGTGTGTGTGTGTGTGTGTGTGTGTGTGTGTGTGCATATATGTGTGTCTGTCCATGCATGTAAATGTGTACATGTATGTATGTATGTTTGCCTATCTATACAGATGTTTTTCTGTGTGTGTGTGTGTGTGTGTGTGTGTGTGTGTGTGTGTGTGTGTGTGTGTGCCTATGCATGTGTATGTATTTATATACGTGTGTCTGTCTGTGCATGTGTCTGTGTGTATGTGCATGTGTGCATGTGTGTATGTATGTACATCTATGCAGGTGTTGCTTGTGTGTATGTATGTGTGCATATGTGTGTGGTTATGTATGTGTATCTGCCTGTCTGTTTATGCAGGTGTCTCTTCTGTGTATTTATATGTGTGTGCATATCAGTCTGTCTGTTTCTGCATGTGTCTATGTGTTATGTGAGTGTGTGTGTGTGTGTGTGTGTGTGTGTGTGTGTGTGTGTGTGTGTGTGTGTGTCTGTCTGTCTGTCTATGCATGTGTATGTGTGTGTACGTATTTATTTGTGTGTGTATGTGCATGTGTATGTATCTGTCTACGCATGTTTGTGTACATGTGTGTGGGTCTATGCATGTATGCATGTGTGTGCATTTATCTATATGTGTGTGTGCATGTGTGTCTATCTGTCTATGCAGGTGTCTACCTGTGTGCATGTGTGCATGTCTGTCTATACATGCATCTGAGTCTCTATGTGTGTATGTATGCATATATGTGTGTCTGTCTGTCTATGCAGATGTCTTTCAGTGTGTATGTATGTCTGTGTGTCCATCTGTGCATGGTGTGTGTGTGTGTGTGTGTGTGTGTGTGTGTGTGTGTGTGTGTGTGTGTGTGTGTGTGTGTGTGTGTGTGTGTGTGTGTGTGTGTGCGTGTTTGTGTTTCTGTGTGTGTGTCTGTGTCTGACTGTCTATGCATATGTCTTTGTGTCTGTGTCTATGTATGTATGTGTGTCTGTCTGTTTATCTATGCAGGTGTGTGTGTGTGTGTGTGTGTGTGTGTGTGTGTGTGTGTGTGTGTGTGTGTGTGTGTGTGTGTGTGTCTGTCTATGCATGTGTCTGTATGTATGTCTATGCATGCATGTGTATGTATGTGTGTCTGTCTATACATGTGTTTGTGTCTATACATCTATGTACGTGTATCTATCTATACAGCTGTGTCTTATGTGTATATCTATCTGTCTGTGCATGTGTATGTGTGTCTGTCTGTCTATGCATTTTCCTGCATGTATGTATGTGTGTTTGTCTGTCTGTCTATGCAGATATCTCTCTACGTGTATGTATGTGTGTGTGTTTGTGTCTATCTGCGGTGTTTATGTATGTATGTGTCTCTGCAAGTGTCTGTGTGGGTATGTATGTATGTATGTGTGTGCCTGTGCATGTGTGTACGTATTTATGTATATATGTGTGTCTGTCTTTTGCATGTGTCTGTGTGCATGCATGTATGTGTGTCTGTATACGCATGTGTCTGTGTGTATGTATGTGTGAGTGTTTGTATCTGTCTGTCTGTGCATATGTGTGTGTGTGCATTTGCGGACTCATTTTTATCTGTCTTTGTCTATCTGTCTGTATGTGTGTGACTGTCTGGTCATGTGTGCATGGTTTCCTGTGACTGACTGGTGTCTCATCCAGGACTGGTTCTGTGCCACATCGGGTCTATGTTTACTGATCGAATGGCATGTTCATCAAACAACCATTCAACATACACATAGCATCAAAAGTTTGTTTCATTGAAAGGCCATATGATCATAAATCGTACCATCGAACAATCATAGTTGGCCAACATAGACAAAATGGCAAGTAGTACGTACTAATTGGTGTGGTAGGGATAAGGAAATCTGCCCTTTCCCTACTGTAGTGTGATCTCAGAGTAGGTATATACAATTAGCGAGGGGTTTCCCCCACATGAAGAGGATTTGGAAATTACCAGACCCTCCTTATGTGGGGGCATGTGCCCCCCCCCCCATACCCCCAGCTAATTATATATTCTAACTCTGATATTGCACTACAAGGGGGTAAGAGCAGATTTCCTAGATCACACTACAATAGGGAAAGGGAAGATTTTCTTACCCTACCATACCAATTAGTATGTATTAAGTGCCACTTTGTTTATGTTGGCCAACTATGATTGTCCGATGATATGATTTATGATCATATGGCCTTACATTGAAACAAACTGTTGATGGTATGCATACAATGAATTACCATTCAGTCACAAACATAAACCTGCCACACCTACTGCTTCCTAGGATTGCTTCCTGCTCCACTACAGCAGTGAACAGAATAAACAGATGTCAGAAAAATGAAGATTTCTAGCATTGTATATCAGCTTATCTGAAGTTCTCATTTACATTTTACTAAAAGAGAGTTTCTACATTATGATGTAGCTAAAATGAAACTTGAGATGTCAAAATATTATTTTTCTAAGTGGCATTTATTGCTGCCTTACAAGTCAGAATGTATTTAAGTCAAGTTGAAAGTAATCGGAGAAAACAATGTTACTTGCTAGAAAAAAATATTTGAAAATGGAAAACAAATATAGACAGAAAATAAGAAATAAAACATTATTTGAATCTGTAAGGAATTTAAGGCAGATATAAAAAAAAATAATTTATATTGTTACAGAAACCAAATAGCATTACCATTAGCATTTCCTGGAGCAAGGAATCATCAGAGTGTTAAAATGATAGCTGACTGCATGTGGAACATAACCTGATAGTTTGCACATCACAGATTTTTAGTCAAACCTAAGCACACATATAAATCTTTAATAAAAATGTAGCTTAGTTGCCTTAGGAAAGAAGAAATGAGAGCATTTCTTTTTTCATTTGTAGCATTATTACATATTTTATAAGAAACAAGCAAGGCAATGCAGGCATCAGCTATGAGCAGAGTTCTAAGTATACCTCTCAACTGTACAAATTTTCTCAGAATGTCCAGATTTGTGCCTCAGATTTTTTTTATCTGTTCCTCATAAAATGTGTGGCTTTCTGTCAAATCACTGAGGATTGAAGTCACTAAATAATGACACACATTTGAGTTTCAAACTTTATATCCTCCAAAAAATGTACTCTAACACAAAACATGCATATTATTCCAGCAACTTTCTAAGTATTAAGAGCAGTATTTACAGTATGTCCCTATTTTTGGGCCATTGTCCCCCATTATTTTCAGCTTTTTCCAGATTTCTTGTGCTAAGAGTTTGAGAGGTAATGGTAGCCAAGAAGTACAAGAATGCTGGCATTAATAACTATAGCATACAACAATGGAAAATAACCAGTGTGAAGAAATATTAATTTAAAAAATGCTTCCAGCTTGGAGATAATTATTTATTAAAAAAAGAAAACAGTGCAAATGCAAATTACCTTTTTCCCCTTTATGGAAGTATCCAGTTAAAGCCTACAGGTTTAGAATACATTACCTAGTTGCTTATTTAAGAATTTAATTTCACACACCAGAAGAAAGAACTTGGCTATGGGGTAAGACAGTGAATTTATATCTTGTTTTAGGAGATAAAAATGCATGTAACTGGAGACATGAATTTACTCCAAGGAGAATTACTTGTGTTGTTATTCACTGGCTTACTGAAGTAGTTGTTTGTGGCTAATTTTGCTACTAGTAATCCAGGTTCAGCAGATGGTCTTGCCAAGGAGTAAGTTGGCTGCTAGAGGTGGGATTCTAACATTTTAGGGAGACATTTTAGGAGATAAAATGCATAATTTACCAATGTTATGCTCTATATAAATGCTAGCTGGTGGAGAATTTTGTCAGAACTCACATACCTTATATATCTCTGATGTAGTCAGATGTCCTAGAGCTGGGTGTGAGCAGGTATGTAGCTAGTGGCTACTTTGAAAAGGAAGGAGGTGCAGTTAAGAAAATTCTCAACTACGTTGACGTGTGTAGGCCATGCTTTGGACAGTATTGTAAAAATGAAATGACTGAGTTTCCAAAGCATATGTGATCTAACAGCACATTACAATGACTCCTTGCAGAATGTAGAAAACAGCATATCTGGTTATGCTCAAGCCACTGATCACAGCCAACTTGTAGCACATAGAGCATCATGATTATGCTCTAGTAACAGTTAAATTATATCAAAGTTCAGCACTACTGTAACCTGAGACCCGATCTTAACAATGCTTAGAAGGGTGCTTAACAATTCTTATGCACACCTCACACATTGTTAACATTGATCCTAACACTAAACCTGACAAAACCAGCCAGTAAACAGCAGCGGGACATGAAAGAGCTTCATTTCAACTCCCATTTCTGCCTGCTGTCTGCTACATTACAAGCACTATTTTGATTCAAACTGCTTCCCTTACACAGGGAATACTTAGGATGTCAACCACTTCCTCTTTGCTTTAGCAGCACAAGAAATCACATTTTTTTAATTTTATTTTTGTGTAACAGGAGTACATGAAACAGATAAAACAACATGCACTACAAAGAACTGTAATTACATCTCTGATCATAATATATTATTATTATGTGTTCTCAATATGGATGTTAAGATTCACCTCTTGAGCTTTGCTCTCAAGGTGAATTTCTTGGCATCCATGTCTCAAACACATAATAACAGGGGACTCGATCATAATGCTCTATGTTATGCATTTGAGAAATGTATGCCAATACATTGCCTCAAGAGCAGAGTGAAGTGAATCTCTCAAGGTGAGATTTGACATCCATTTTAACATAACCAGTTAATAATGATTTGAGAAACCTGATCATAATTCTGTGCAGTACATGGAGCTTTAACACTAATTATAAGTTTGTGATGTCCGGCTATATCCCACTGGACTGCCAACAATAAAATGTGACATTCCTTACTATCCTGTGTCAGTAACTTAGGAGCTTAAGTCCTAACTATTGACTCTAGTGTAAGACTGTCACTTAAACAGGAGTAATGTCACAATTTTCCCCTAAAAGCACAACAGGAACATGCTCAATAATCTGGGACTGAACTGTATACTTCTGTCCATAACTAATGTAACTCTTTATTACAACTACACACTTCAGTGCAATGTATCCCAGTTTAAGACCTCTGATATACTCAAACTCAAAGCAAATTTAAATCAAACACATCCAAACACTTCTGGGAAATCCTGACACAGATTTCCAGCTGTGTCCCTTCCCCAAAATAATACGGCAATGCTGCCACGAGTCAGAGTGTCTTCAAGCCATTCTAAAGGGGTGTCCAGTTATGAAAATTAAATATCAAAGTAAATGATAGCTATGAATAGAAGCAGCCAGGCTTTTGAAGTGATCTGGGGAGTATCAAACAGGTATAAGCACTCTCTTATCACTAAAAATAACATTGATTTCCAACCATGATGTAAACTAATAGAAAACACTTAATAATAAGTAAAATAATTACAAGAATGTAAATCAATAACTTTCAATAAACACCAGAATTCAATCACCAGAAACGGAAAATTAAACAGTAGGATAGAAATCCAGCATTCTGGAAAAGCTCTGTCGGAATAACTAAACTTTCCTACTCTAGCTGGAGAATACTGTCCCTAATCTAATCTAACACATAATTAATATCAAGGCAAAGGCAGGCTTACAGTTTTGGTGAGTTCTCTTTCTGGGCCATCACTGTATAGAACGGTAACTGACTGCAACTCTTCACAAACAGCTGCTCTTCACAAACTGCTCAGCATTTGACAAACTGCACAGCTTAACAGTCTCAATTGTCTTATTTTAAAAAATAACTGTTTGAAAAAGTCCCTTTTCCTGTCAATCAGCTAATCAAATAATCACCTAGCAACCAGGAATATTCTAATGACATCATCCACTTTTCAGCTTATTCTCTCCATAGTTTGTACTTGAGAAACTCCCTCTAAAATATGTGCAATTAGAAATGTATCAAAACACTGTCAGATTCTTTAAACATTTGGGGGAAATTTAATAAAGCCTATATGTTTTTTTTTCCATGTAGGCATCGCGCAGTGTTGCTAACATGGCCGTGAACAGTTTTAGATTCAGTAAGTGCTGCATAGCGCCAACACAGAAACTTCCGTGGCATGCAGATCACCTCATAAGCAGGTAAATCTCATGCAACTGAGGCAACTAGAGTGATCCAGCAAACAAACAGGCAGCCCTGCAGACACTCTATCAGTGTTCATAGTGTACATGGAAAAATTCCATGTACAGGACTGTAGACAAACAAAAGGGGCTGTAAAAAAGTAGGTAGATAGAAATGGCATAGCAGACACAGATATGAGAAAAACTATCCTCTATGTGTTCCAAACATTACAGTAAATATGTTAAAATAAAGTTTTTTAATAATCTTGGCATGTTTGGGTGATATGCAACAGTGTGCAAACATGCCTTATAAAAAATGTAAAAAAAGTGGAAAAATCAAATATTAATATCATGAGACAGAAATGTATTACAGGACCCTCCATGCAGTATCTACAATGGTACATTTGTGCTGTTGCTAACATGGAAGGGCTTGGAAGAGTGTGGTATCCAGGTTGTAAGCATGGATCCCTAGGCAAATGAGGTGGAGTAACTGAATAGCACAATGGGGTAATCGTGTCTACATATCCCCTCCATGTAGGCAGAGAACCATGTTGGTGTCCACACAGGAGATAGCTAGCATCAGAAGAGGGTGTGTGCAATAACTTCTAAGCTGATTGGAGATTAGCTGCACCTGTTTGTGTGGCGTACTGCCATGCTGAGCTTGAATACCTGGGGGGGATGTGAGCTCTGACTTCTAAGCTTTGTTTACCTATGGGGCTCATGTTTCTGCATGTTTGTACAGCGCGCCACTGTGCTGAGCATGGAAGTCTGAGGGGGTGGTGTCCACTAACTGCTAAGCTTTGTTTACCTAGGCATGCTGCAGTGCTCAGAGTATCTAAAAGTGTTGATCCTTGCTTAACTTAAACTAGGGCCATTGAATGATGTCAATGATATATTAGGCAGGTGCAATGCATCATGGGTAGCCAATCACACAGACAGCACCTACGGTAGAGCACTGTAAAGTATGCATACACCCTAAATTCTGATTTTCCCCCCATACTCTGCACCATTGGAGTACAGACCTGGGAATTTTAACTGAAAGAATGCTAGGAGCTGCTGCAGGTCTGCTACATTTGTATGTGTTAGATGCTGAAGCCAATGCTGCTGCTGCTGACAAAAGACCAAGGCAGAGAAGAAGAACAGTGTTCAGGCCCAGAGTAACCTTCCAGAAGGTACATGAGCTGGAGATTGTAGAGTGCCAAAGGGTGAACTGCCCTGCAGACCCTGTATCAGTGTCCACCTACAACTCAGGCCCAGAGCCAACAGAAGGGAACCCATTGCACTAGAAACAAAGGTATGTGTAGCCCTTAAGATAATAGCCACAGGTACCTACCAAAGATCAACTGTGGATATGATGGAGGTCTCACAGGCATCAGCACCTGTGGTACTCCACCAGTTCTTGGATGCCATGCTACAACATGCCAGATAGACAGAAATAGCATAGCACACACAGATATGAGCAAAACTATCCTCTCTGTGTTCCAAACATTACAGTACATATTTTAATTTTTTTAATAATCTTGGCATGTTTGCTTGGATTGCTGCAGTGTGCAAACATGCCTTATAAAAAAAATAAAAAGGTGAAAAATCAAATATTAATATAATGCTATTATCAATTTTCATTCTACCTGCTAAGAGAAATGGCTATCAGTCCTTCGGATGTGAGTTTACTGAAGCCATTTCGCTCCAGTTTGTTGATTATGTACATTAATATAATGAGACAGAAATGTATTACAGAGCCCTGTGTTCAGTATCTACAATGGTGCATTGGTGCTGTTGCTAATGTGGAAGGGCTTGGAAGTGTGTAGTATCCAAGTTGTGAGCACTGATCCATATGCAAATGAGGTGGAGTTACTGAACATCATAATGGGATAATCGTGTCCGCATATCCCCTCCGTGTAGACAAAGAACCATGTTGGTGGCCACACAGGAGGTATCTGACATCAGAAGAGGGTGTGTGCAATAACGTCTAAGCTGATTGGAGCTGAGCTGTGCTTGTTTGCATGGTGAGCTGCCATGCTGAGAGTGGAAGCCTAGGGGGGGTGTGCACTGGCTTCTAAGCTTTGTTTAAATACAGAGTATGTGTTTCCATGTTTGCATGGTGCGCCACTATGCTGAGTGTGGAAGTCTGAGGGGAGTGTCCACTAACTGCTAAGCTTTGTTTACCTATGGGACGTGCATTTGCATGGCGTTTTGCAGTGCTCAGAGTATCTAAAAGGCCAATGATGTATTAATTAGTGTTGATCCTTGCTTAACTTAAACTAGGGCCATTAAATGAGTCAGTGATATATTAGGTAGGTGCAATGCATCATAGGTAGCCAATCACACAGGCAGCACCTTTAGTAGAGCACTATAAAGTATGCATACACCCTACAATCTGATTTTTCCCCCATACTCTGCACCATTGGATACAGACTTGGGAATTTTAACTGAAAGAATGCTAGGGGCTGCTGCAGGTCTGCTACATTTGTATGTGTTGGATTCTGAAGTCAGTGCTGCTGCTGACAATAGGCCTAGGCAGAGAAGGAGAAGAGTGTTCAGGCCTATGGTAACCTTCCAGTAGCTACATGACCTGGAGATTGTACAGCACTACAGGGTGGACAGGGACATACTACAAGAACTCACTGAGCTCTACTGCTCTCATCTCAGGGCCAGAGCCAACAGAGGGGAACCCATCCCAGTGAAAAAAAAATGTATGCTATCCCTTAGGATAATAGCCACAGGTACCTTACAAAGACCCACTTGGGACATGATGGGGGTCTCACAGGTATCAGCATCCAGGGTACTCCACCAGTTCCTGGATGCCATGCTACCACATGCCAGTGAGAACATATATTTTCCCCTCACCTCTGAGGTGAGGGCCAGCAATATGCAACACTTCTACTGTGTAGCTCACTACCCTCAGGTACTGGGTGCTATATATTGCATTTATGTACACGTCAAGGTACCACCCAGTGAGGAGGGTAGACTCTATGTCAACCACAAGGGCTACCACTCCATCAACTGCCGGGTCATGTGCAATGTCCAGGGCATTATCACGAATGTGGGTGTTGGCAGCCCTGGCAGCTATCACAACTCCCATATCTGGCATGCATCACAGCTATACCAGATGTTTGCTAGGGGAGACATCCCACATGGCCATTTAGTGGGGGATGCTGGCTATGCACTGGAACCGTGGATGATGACACCCATCAGAAATGCACACACATCCACAGAAGAATGCCATAATGAGACACACACACAAACTAGGAACATCCTACAGCATGTGTTTGGGTTGCTGAAGTCATGGTTTTGGTGCCTTGATATATCCGGTGGAGCCCTTCAGTACTATCCAGCCATATGTGCACATGTGTTCACAGTATGTGCCATGCTACACAGTATGACTCTGTGGAAGCAGCTGCAGCAGGATCAGCGTAGGGAAGGGATACACAGCCACTCACCAGTGCCTAGGTCACCACAGCCACACTCACAGGAGGACTCGGAGGAGGAGCCCCCTGATGATGTCCCTGTAGGCAGACATAGGCATGCCCAGTACCCCCTGGCATTGGCTAAGAGACAAAGCATATCAAATTCATTGACAACCTAGGGCCCTAGGGACTGACACTTTGCACCTGCTCACATACATATATTAAAATAGCTGACGCCAGGCAATCCACACAACCTGTACCTATCCATGTATTGGCTGTGTACTGCTTGCATCACACAAAGTCAGCCATGAACTATAGTTCTGTCAACTGCTGCATTCGCAAGGTAAGTCTCTAACCTACATACCAATTGTAAGGATTACTATAATAAGATATCATATGTATCGATCTGTTGCTTTTATGCAAGGCAATATAGTGGGCTATTTGGTCAGAGTTAAAATCCACATGGGGCAACTGATACTCAGTCCAATAGTATGTGTTCCTTAATTTTCATTAGGCCTCATGGTTGGATTATTCACAACATCAGGCAAGGGAGATGTTAAACAGTGAGCACACATGATATCTGGACTACTGTCTACCCAAGCTGATCATGTGCCGTTGTTCCCCCACCCCCAACACAGCAGTGTACCCATATAACTGCTTTAACAGAAAATCGGCTATGGTATATCAGGGACCAGGCAATCTCAGGGCTGTAACATAAATAGCACTCACACATTGTACTTCTCTTTTCAACTCAGAATAACAATGTACATATGCATGCTGTTGATTATGTGATGAATGACCCATCTCTGTCTAGTGATCTGTGTGGCTCAGTGGACTAGAGGAGCTAGCATGGGTGATGGTGTTGATGGTTCTAATCTGGAATTGCTCACATCTTTTGCATGTGAGATAGTAGTATGCTAGTCTTTTCACAGACTGTCATACCTCTCAACCTCTTAGTGCACAAAATATGTGACAAAGCCAGAAAGACTGGGGGAACAAAGGCCCAAACAAAGGGACAGAGTTTAAGTATTGGTCACATAAACCTAGACAGTTGCTGGAATTAAAGGTGTCCAGTAGTACATATTGTCTGATGGCTATCAAGTCTGACACACAAGTGTTTGTCTGTAGTTAGTAGAATGTATTAATGTCAACATTCAATAAAGCACCAGAATACCACAAATGTGTAAGGAACAGAGGAAACATATGAGGGAAAACTCTGGACATTCTGTGAAAATCAGGACAGTTGAGCGGTATGTAGACTGTCAGTCTATTGGTGGTATAACATTACCAACCTCAGTCACATATTTAGTACAGCAGACAGCTGGGGATTGCTGTGGGCATTTTGAATGAAGTACAGCACTACAGAAATAGGGGAGGATGTTAATGTCTGTAACATACAAAATCCCAGACTGGAATACAGGTAGGTGTAGCCTGGAGTCACATTATAAGTACTGACAGTCTTATTAGGCATGCTTCTACACTTAGTAAAAATGAGGACAATTCTATTGGCCCTTCATTGAAATGACCTGTTATGTATAAATGTCTATATATATACAGACATACACGTATACATACCCATCTGTCAGTATCTCTATCTGTCACATGCATAGTATATCTGTCACTATGAACTGTCAAATAGATACTTTGTGTAATGCACAAGTACTGTGCCTGCAATCACATATACAACAAACTTAACCTGTGGTGCATGTGATAAGTACTGTAATTTATAATGTATAAGCCTAGATAGGTAGGGGTTCTAATCTCACTGCAGCCCACTTGGAGTGTGTATCTGTGTATATATACCCCTGTAAACAATGGACATGCCCTCACAGGCTATCCAGCAGCAATGGTTATGCACATTTTGAGCCTGTTACTTGTTGCTGGCCTCCAAACTGCCCTCTTCTGCAAGGCCTGATGATGTCAGCCACCTGAAGACTACCAGCTAACAATGTAGCTTCAGATGTAAGCCATGGTGCATATGATAAGTACTGTGATCTATAGTGTATAAGCCTAGATAGGCAGTGGTTCCAATCTCACTGCAGCCCATTGGTGTGTGTTTGTGTGTGTGTGTGTGTGTGTGTGTGTGTGTGTGTGTGTGTGTGTGTGTGTGTGTGTGTGTGTGTGTGTGTGTGTGTGTGTGTGTGTGCATGTGTGTGTGTGTGTATACCCCTGCAAAACAACAGACAGGCCCTCATGAGCTATCCAGCAGCAATGATTATGCACTTTCTGGGCCCATAACTTGCTGTTGACTTCCAAACTGCCCTCTTCTAAAAGACCTGATGATGTCAGCCACTCAAAGACTAACAGCTGACAGTGTAGTATCAGACATAATCTGTGGTGCATGCAATACATACTGTGATCTATAGTGTATAAGCTTAAGTAGGTAGGGGTTCTAATCTCACTCTGCCCAACATATATGTGTATATCCATATGGCATACGTATGATAACCTTTGTAACTTAGACATAGTTAGGGTTTTGCATCATTTCATTTGTAGTGGGTGATGTGCCCCCCAAATGACTGACCACAACAAGGCTTGCTGATATCAGCAAGCATTATATGTTCTAAATCGATAGTACTAGCAGACATGAGTTGTGTTGCGTTCATCGGATACTGTGATCTGTAGAGTGTACCAGTACATAGGTAAGTGTTGTACTCTACATGCAGCCAACTTGCAGTGTGTGCATGCCTTGACATGTCCTGTATGCAGTGAGTGGAAGTGGTGCTAGCCTGTATGTGGCCATGTTTGTGTGTGAGACTATTACAACAGTATACATCATGTTATGTAGCCATAGGACATGTGAACATAACTAGCATAATGGCCATACAGCCCACAAAATCAGGGACATCTGTATACCCCTCGGTACAGGACCAGCATATATTGCCCCAGTCCAAGAGGGACTCAAGCAAATGCCATTTGTTGAGATGATGGCCGCCCAGCCAATCAAACAGATAGCATGTGCTGAGGAGCACTGAGGTGCTCTGTGTACCATTAGGCAGGGTCTGTTTCAAAGGTGTGTTTATGTCTGCTAGACAAATGTCTCCCACAAGCATGTAGTACTAAAGTCACATAGTAGGTTAATGTCCTTACAGGCAGTCATCTGTCCACTATGCTCCCTACAGATAGGCAGCATATGCACTCCAGCAAGGTCACACCTTGCCCTGTAGTAGACCTTATCATAAATTATGAATGCATGAGTATGCTGACTGCCACCATTGTCCTTGGTAGACTGTCATACAGATGTGAACCTATGGAGCCATGCACATATACTGCTGTACCTTGCTGAAGTCATATTTCTGCTGTGCTGCCATGCCATGCTGTGCCACTTCACTGCTGCAGTGTGTCAATAGGTTATCCCCTCAGACTTCTGGAACAGAAACATACACAGGTCCATGACATACCTGTCATTGTGTAACAATGCCACCATTTCAACATCACAACATAAGGTCCACAAAAGTATGTTGTGTACTCATGTCACACAGCAGCATACAGTGTATGTTGATGACCACTATAAGTGGCATGGCAAAACAATACTGCATTACACAAGTATATGTCAAGTAATATAGTCACCCTGTGCATCAGACACATAGCTTCATTCCCCTGCATCAATGGGAAGGATGACAGAGATGTGGTACAGGTATCATCACTTGCACAGGGGGATGTGTGGGGGTGTTGGAGGCCTAGGCTGGCCCTAATGGTTGACAGCATGTGTGTGAGGCAGGAAGGGGAGCAGGTTAAATGGAACATGTAGAGGTGCCATATGTGTCTGTAGGTGACCTGCATGTGACAGTGGTGTGTGAGTGTGCATGTACACAGTTAAGGTCAGTGCTATCTCTACACATGTGTATATTGGATAGCTTTGGACCATACATGGTAGAGTTGACAGTTCACTATCTCCGGCCTTGAACACAGAAACTGTGCTGGCACCCCCCCCATACCCAAGGTCAGATGCGATGATAGTACCTAACAGTGACTCCTGTCTGCTGGGACCGTGTCCCCCACGGGACCACTCAGGACCATGTGCCCATGGCCTGCCACATTGTGGTGTGGACAGCACACTCTCCTATGTAGAGCTAGATGTACTGCCACTATGGGAGCGTAACTGTGCACAGCCACATGGACTCTCAGCAGATGGTGTTGCTGACCTACATCCACAGGTCCAACACTCAACTCCAACCACACGTTCCAGCACAGACAATGTGCAGTCCAAGACAGAAACCATCTCAGCCCACTGTCTGTCCACTGCATCCATTAACCAATCCAGGGTGTCCCCAATGTGGTGGAGGCAGTCACAGATGTTAGTCTGTGCTGTATCCATAACTAACCCAAGCATATGTCTGGTGTTCCATTCAAAACATGCCTGTGCCTCCATGATAACCGAAACATGTGCCAAGTGGCACGTGATGTGACACTGGCAACAGGTGGTGAATGGACAGCAGTTCTCCTGTGAGCACCTCTGTCAATCTGTCTGTGTGAGACTTCACCAGTTCTCTGGCTATGGTGGTGTCTAAACTCACTGAAGCCATATTTGCCACACTGGCCTGTTCAATGTCTCCACCCTCTGACTGCCCAATAATTGAGGCCTGTGTGGATTGGGTATGTGTGGGCTTATTGACTGTGTGCAGTGACAATGGGGGGGAAGAAGAGGGATGTCAGCCCGTGGGACAGATTCAGCCCCAGACAACCACACCTGTGTTGCACTGTAGCCACCATCATCATCAGAGTCCAAAGAGATACTGACATCAGGTTGTGTGGAGGAGAAACCCCAACCACCCCCAGTCACCTGTAGAAACCAAGACAAAACCAGTACACTACTACCTGCACTATTATGTATGGAAAATCTACAAGGACTCATAATAATGATGATCCACAACTGCATTACCAGTCTCACATCTTTTCATCTCCATTTTCATGCACAACAGACTTCCTCACAACAAAATACACATTTGACCCAAAGCTTTTATAACAAGCATGTCAGGTAAATCATGTGACACTTGACCAGTACAATGTACCTTTTAGGTATGCAATATGACACTATAACTGATAAAACAATACATAAAACCCAGTACACCTATCTTAAAAATATATACAAATACAAGTTTCAGTGTCTAAGGTATATACCATCTACCTTTCGTTTTTTAAAAGGCATGTCGGATTAATTGCCTCATGTACATCAGGAGGCTTATTCTTTCTGAATTATAACTGCAAAAGTGTTTCTGCTCATTCAACTACACTTCTGTGATTACCCACTCTAGGAAACTTAGGTAACTGTTCCAGACTGGAACATACAAACGTTCTACTCTGGATACACACAACATTAAGTGTACATAGGGAATTATCCTGGCCATTAACCTTAATAGCATGTGCATGTTCCATAAAAAAACAGTTTCAAGCTTACCAGGACCAGGACCATGGCCTTGGACAACTCCTGATGGACCTGTAAAAAGGTGAGGGTGAGGTTGTTTCAGTACCACCGTATGTTGCAGCACAACAAGGTAATACCTGCATAAATCTCACATGTACAATAGTAACTATATTACTTAATGTATTGGTGACATTCTGGGTATGAGTGTACAACTGAGCTTAAACCCCCTACCCCACAGCACATAGACCTGGCACCCATGTAAATATATGTACAGCCTGACAGGATGACTACTACAGTATTACAATGTTAATCACAGTAAGCTTACCTGCACGATCCTCTGCTGCGGGACATGTGGCACCCACCTCCATGATGTATGGTGTGATGGATGCCTGGGAGCAGTCGTGTGTCCCTAAGTCTGCCAGGAACTCCGCAGTGGCAGTGAGTGATTGCTCCATTACAGGCCCTCCACCGGTGATAACACGATCCCTGACTACATTATCTGCCCTTAGTCATGCAGCATTCACTATGTCTGTAGCATGGTGTCGAACCTGCTCATACGGCCTGTCCTGGTGGCCAGTCACATTCACATCCAAGACGAGGTCTGCCACAGTGCGCTGTTCCCTGTTATACATCCCCCCTGGATAGGAAGATGTTATGATGCTGCAGTAGACCTTGAAGTATTAGTTCATTCTCTGCATCTGAGAAGGGGGCATGCCATCTACAATACATTAGTCCTGAAACACACCAAAAGAGAAACACATTACAAGATCAAATACATAGAGGTCCACTATGTACAGATACAACAAGAACAAAATGGCCGGCACTATCCACTGCTTTCTCACACATGTCAGACCATACAGTGTGACAACATACTACGTGTGTGAATACAACCAAGACAGTATCATTACTGAGGTAGTCCCTGTGTGCCATGAGAGATTCTGCTGTATGATCATACACCTAACTCTCCGGTCCACTGTGGTGAGCCCCCTAAGGCCAACTACCCAATACTATGTCATAAGACCTGAGCCAGACAAATAGCAGTATGCTATTATGACCACTATATAGGGACAGTCCAACAACATCAGTGTACCACAATGACAAAAGACAATGCAACCCTGATATATTGTACGTCCCTTGTACGTGTAAGACAGCATGGTATCAATGACATGTCATTACCACAAGTCTAAGACAGGCTTACTGCTATAATCACTATTCACCATACCTCTATCCTCCCATCTGCAGCCTATTATACACAGAAACAGTTACATACCTGGTGGAGTAGAGTAATCCTCTGTTGAAATATGCTACTAGTAATTGTTTATCAAAGATGTGCTCTGTGTGAGGAAAATCTCATACAGAATGTTTGCCCATAGCCAGCTGCTTGCATTTTAACATGCTTCTCATTAACAGGTAATTGCCTCTAAACCAATCTGTGACTCTGATATGCTAATTGCAGCCAAAACAGCTGAGTTGCACTATCATTAGCCAATGACATGAAGCCACTGTGCAATATATAAGTCCTTCATGTAGAACAGGGCCCCTTTCTTAGCTGTTAAGATGGACATTACTGGGGTGAAGAGACTACATCATTACAGAGGGTAGATCTGTAGCAGAAACCTTCACATAAAGCTGTGTGTACCATGGGCTGCAGCTGCTGCTGCAGGTAATAGACAGAGGCAAAGACTGTAAACACTTTGGAGGACAACAAGCTGAAGGTATATCTGTGTCAGCTGTTTCAGCCTTGTTGTAGATGCAGAGATAGGGTGAGGGTACCCTTTACACTCCATTTACGGCATGTGTTTAAGGTACATATGTTAGGTAACCATGTCAATAACAAGAGTACAAGGTGACATATAGTAATGCTATACAGATATGTGAAGTGTGTCCCTACCTGCAGGCCTGTGACTTCCAGCACTGAAAAGCATTCATTAATTGCTGTCTTCACAATAATGTAATTGAAATGCAACACAACCCTGGATTTGAACCCAGAACTGTGTGGCAAAATGTACTGTCTGCACGGCATTTAACAGACTGAGCTATTGAGTCACTGCTACAGCTGGTGTATTTGCAAGATATATGTGCACAATACAGGCTCTGATAAACATTTTCTACATCCAGCAGTATGTGCATGGCTTTATATGGATGTATTTTTGCACCAGAGTCCCAATTGAATATGTATTTTGCCATGAATGCCTTAGCATGTGACTTTCTACAGGTTGCTCATACAATGGCACATTTACCTTCTGTCACAGGCCTCAGTTACATACATTATCATTTCTTTGGCTGTCTAGTGGTGTACTATTGCACCATATTCCAAGGGACATTCCCATTTTTTCCATTAATTTTTATTACAGTTTGCAAGGTGCAGCACAGCTCTCAGTTCCACTGAAAATTCCTAATGACTATAATTGGCAATTACTATGTTTTGATTAAACCACCTGTTTTAATTGAGAGTTGTGTGGTGTGGCAAGTTAATGCAATGTGCTGCAGGTGTGATGGGCTTTAAATATGGCAGAGGTATTTATTTTGTACATGTATTTTGAAATGTTAGAAACACATATAGTCATTATAACTCTATTTAACTGAACTTAGCAAATCTGCGTGATGCAGCATGTTGCAAAGCTCTGCACTAAAAAAATAAAAAGAAAAGAAAAAAGGGGAGATAAGAATGTGGTGAAATGGGGGCAAGCAGGGGGAAAAACATATTGAAAACCAGAGAGGGATGTGCAGGAAGGATGTGTAGGAAGGAACCATAGCTATCCATTTCTTGTACAGCAACAACTGTACAATTTTACAGAATTTGTAGATGAATTTGGATTCTCAAACCCCAAAGAGAAGGGTGAGGACAACATAACTGCATTTTCAAGCCAATTTGACCAAATTAAGTGTGTCTAGTTAACACGTGTATGAAATGGAGAGCTATGTATGAGACAATATATATATTTTTTTTGATCAGGTGCCCCCCCCCCCTTTTTTTTAAAGGTGAGATTGGAATGTTGGGGAAGGACATAGGTATGTGGGACAGGTAAGTTGGGTAGGTGAGGATGCATTTGCAAACAGACAAGACAGTCAAGACAGCAGACAGGGGCCATGTGTGCCATATGAGGGAGGTGAGCACCTTGGATAGGGAGGGTGTTGTCCCATGTGCCTCCAGACGACAGCAGTGTGACTCACATCCCCACCCATGGGACTGTCGGCACTGCTCCATTACTGCCCCAAGGGTGGTTATGCTGGAGGCTGGGCACCAGGGCAAGGCTACCCTACCAAGGTGGACAGCATGCCCTCAATCTGGCACAGGTGGCAGTCATAGCCATGGTGGACTATCCTGCATAACAAGACCAGCAGCTCCACCCAGGTGACAACTCCCCCTCTGCCACCTCTCCCAGTGGGAGGGCCCATCCCCATCCCATGAGGCAGTACTACTGGATGCCACAGGTAGTGCAGAGGCAGCAGAGGAGGCACCACCGGATCAGCCAGAACTGGCCTACCTTGACATGTTGTAGTAAATGAGGTATAGCAATAACTTATGGGTAGTAATAACCCAACCATTGTAAGTATTAACAGAATCGAACATCATACTTAGTCATCCAAATACATATTAATGTATATTATGTTCAACACAACATTAAGTAACATAACAGTCAGTATGGTAACAGCATGCCAGTATGAAGTAAACCATAGGGCCAACAAAACAGTTAATTTAACAAATATGTTAATATTCATCATAATAAAACATAAAAATAATCAACCACATTTTCCAAAATATAGTTAGTTTAACAAAATATGTTATTATTAAATCATAATAAAACATAACAATAATCAACCACATTTATCCAAAATATAGTTAGTTTAAAAAATATTAATATTAAATCATAATAATAGATAACAGTAATAAATAAATGAAGATAAGGAGTGGGGGGGGACATTCCATTACTGACATTACAGATTATATCCCTGAAAACACTGATAATAAATACTCTACAGGTGTGTAGTGTCAGGTTTGAGTACAGTGACTACAATTCTCCTATAGCTGAAGTAGCACGTACATACCTCTCAAACTGTTAGTATGGGTCAGTATGACCCAAGCAATAACAAATGCAGGTACACCACTACACAGAACAGTTTCACATAATGTGGAGTTATATAACTACCCAGGTGTTCTGTAAATGGATTTGGTAATACATTGCATTCCAGGTTATAATTTATCTGCTAATCATGTGACAGATGGATTAGGCAGTTTTAATTGCATTACAAGAAATCATGAGACTTGATAGGCATATTTGTGTACAGTAAGTAAACTAGACAGCTGTTATGCCTTAGTTGGCAGGCATAGGAGTAGATCCCAATAGCTGTGACTGCAGGGGACACCTGCAAATAATGTAATAATTGACTGCAACAACTTATTACAGACATGCAAGAGATACAGCCATACTGGGATTACACAGCTTTATTTATGACTCAACAATGCTGATGAACACATTCTTGGTATTGATGTTAAAAAGTTAGTGCTACATACCACTGGACTCAAACCCAGGATTGTGTGTGGCAAAATGTACTATATGCAAAGCATTTATCAGACTGAGCTACTGAGTCATTGCTGACTATTGAGTGACTGATCCTTGCCTGAAGATCACTTGGAACTATACTATGAATTGAGCAATACAGGTTACAGGACATTCCTCTGGCATTCTAGTACTATTATGGTGTTATACTAGACTACAGTGATAATACAATACACATGCATGGAATACAACCATACAGCAGATATTAAAAAGCTGTAGTTTAAAATCAACAATGCTAGTGAAAATGTTATTGTTATTGGTTTGAACTATCTGTGAAGTCCGCACACAATATCTGCCCATGGACTAGGTTACCTCACCCATAAACCTTTATTACCTGATGTATGAGGAAGAGAGCAACTTATGTTACCTATATTGGATAGTTTGCAGGCCATTGCATTTATTGGCTACAGCTATTACAGTGTTACACTTGACTGCAGCAACCTTACCATAGACAATCAATGCACAGAGATCTACTACAATGGTTTTGACAACACAGTTCTGCTGGACAACATTTTGCTTACTGTTACTGGTATTGTTATTCTTTTACTGAAATGTAGTTCTTATTGTTCATATATTGCACTGTAGCTCTACAGCTCTAATTGCCCATTTATTGCACTACAGTTCTAATTGCCCATTTATTGCACTACACTTTTTTGTGTATACTTTATTGCAGTAAACACTTTACTCTTTCTTGCTTATTGCTCTACAGTTGACATACTAAATCTGTACTTACCATGCTCATACAGCATGGGACTTTACATTGCAAGTCCTGTCAGCTGCAACAGTTGGGAGAGAAGCACACCATTATGCATACCAGATTTGTAGACATTTAGCTTGCATTTTGGTTAGACAGAGGAAGACATACTTACATACGCTTTCTGGACCCATTTGTCCAGAGTTCCAGTAACACTGGTGTCAAATGATCCCTGGAATCTGCCCTACATCTGCCAGGGTTCATGGTTTTTAATTAGAAGCCTGACCATGACCCTGGACTCTGAATACCCCACCTCTGGGCAAAAAAGCGCATACCTTCACCAACACCACCAACCATATGAACAGTTGATTGAACTGGGTTTAATATAGGCTGTTTTTCTACCCTTACATGTCATTGAGCAACATTCAAAAAAGTGCAGTGTTGCTTAGCAGCCCACAAACCAGCTAAGCAGAGCTGAGCAGTGCAAAAACTCGCAAAAGCATGGTTTTAGCAAGGCTTAGCACTGTGAAAACATTGGTAGCTGTTAGCATGTTTATGCACTGCTTAGCATGAATGAGTAGTGCTTAGCAGAGTGCAGCAGTGCCAGAATTCACAATAGATTCATAATATTATAAAAAAGTATTACATTCATTTATAGTCATATTCTGCCTGTTATGGACTACCCATGTAGCTAGTTGAATGTGGTAAAAACTAGTCTACCTTCACATATACTACTAGGCTACCTGTTAGCATTGTTGAGCACCATTTGCCCCACACAAACATGCTTAAACATACCTATAAATAAATAACTAATTACATCTGGTTTCTATTTTTAGATGTCTGGCAGGTGTCAGCCATGTGTGTATGAGCTCCACTCCGCTCTGCTGCACTAAGCACCATGCAAATGTAACTTTAACTTAAAAAAATTAATTATGATAATTAATTACATCTGGTTTCTATTTTTAGTTGTGTCAGCTATCAAACATGCAGTAAAAAAACATAACACATCATAGATGCTACACCTCTACCTACACTGATTCAATAATCCATGTTCTTCAGCTCTCCCTCAGCAGCACACCACGATTAATTTGCATGGCGCTCTGCCAAGGAGGAACTGTGGCTGTGTACAAGGTTACATTCTGTGTAGGCTCTACACTGTGCCTACACAGATTTTATTAAATCCTGGGGTCTGTTTAAACAGGGAAATACTCAACATTTAAAAAACTTATTTACATGTTCACAATTAGACATGCTGGCATACAATACAATACAAATTAATCTGAGATTATACACAAATCTCCTGCCAGACATGCTAACACAGATAACAGTGTTTTCATTTCCTTTACATTTCACAGAGTTACACAGAGGAAAAAAGTTTAGGACCCTGAATTATTTTATAGATTTGAAAGCTGTACGATATTTAGTGCTGCTGTACAGGCAGCAGCTAGAAATGAAGTGCACCACTGATCAACAAACAGCTTTTAAAGCTACCAAGACACTTCGCTATGGCACATTTTTTGTATATGATTCTGGCAAGTGTATTACATCTTTCAAAACTGGCAAACATATTTGATAATGTTTTGCAGCTACTGTCATGTGCACCACATGCACAGACTAGAACATAACTGCCCTGAAAGAAGAATAGCATATCTTATTATGGTAGGATCTCTGTCCATAACCAACTTACCAAGTGTATGATACATACATGCATACATACACATGTTTACATGCATATAAAGAAATTCACCTCAAGAACACATAATAAAAGTTATGATCAGAGAGATTCAATAATATTTCCTTGTAGTGCATCTGCTCCATTTACTGTAGTGTAGGCAAAAGAAAAGTTAGTGCTACTATGTAGACTGTAAGCACCAGGATGTCCCTCTGGGGATGAACTGCTTTAAAAGATGTTAGACACTTTGTTCTTTTATGTATGTTTGACTAAAAAAGAGTGCAGCAACTTTTATAGTTGACAGACAAGCAAAAACACAAGTCCATCACTAAAGGTCCACTGCCTAAAATCTAAAGGTATGAAGTATAAAATGAAAAGCAGTCAGACCACCAGGCAGATAAGCGCTTTTAGGTCTGAACCCTTCATCAGATGAAATACATTACAAAATCACAGATTTTAAATAAAAAAAGAATGAATCACATTTCAATAGTGCACTCTTCTCTTTAAGGCTGGCTTCAATGGTATTAACCCATTCAAACCAGGGGCTCTGTCAACTGTAAGCGCTATAATCCATTTAGATTCTCTAAACTCTGTATAGTTAACCAAATCCCCTCCTCTTGCACTAATTGTTGCTGTCTGCAAAACCATAAACTTAAAAGCATGTACTAAATTCTCCATCACATGCTGATAGACAGCATTATGTGAGTTTCTTAGCCTTATATTCGATAAATGTTTCAAAATTCTCTGCTTTAACATACAGTTCATCTTACCCACATAAAAAGACATGCAGGACTGACACTGAGCCACATAAACAACATTTCATGCCCTGCAGTCTGCATATCCATTCATATAATATGTCTTACCTGTATTAGGATATGTAAACACATCACTCTCTATAATATAAGGATGAACCTTACAATCCCGACACCTAAAGGTTCTTACTGTGACCTATAATATCATCTATCCTACCTTTCTTGTAGCCCAAATTTGTCAAATTTGAGCTTAAATATATGAGCTCCTTTTCAAATTGCATATCATTAATACATAAACGTGATAATTTATTGACTTATCCCTTAACAATGTTGCTCACATTTCTAAAAATTTCACCTTTGGATGTGAAAATAATGATTGCTGGTGTTAGAAATGCTTTATTGTCTTTGGAACAGGAGGGCACATTAAGTGTAAAATTATTCAAGTTTTTTGGGGTAGCACATCCTGTTATACCTGAGTCTAAAGCACTTCCTAAGGTTCATAAAGATTTAAAGAACCCCCTGATGAGGCCGACTGTCTCAGGAAGGGGGTGGGCTACAGATAATCTATCCATTTGGGTAGAATGTACATTGAAACAAGTTGTACAATCATTTCCTAGGATTTTAAAAGACACTGGCCACTTTTTAACAACATTGCATGACTATTTAAGTGCAGGGGACAATCAAGAATATCTATTTGTGATGCTAGATGTTAAAAACTTGTTCATGGTTATTGATAATGATTTTGGTATACATGGTATAGAGTCTATATTAATTAATAAGACGGCTTTTGACATCAAAAAGGAGTTATAAGCAAAATACTTAGAATAATACTTGACAACAATATTTTCCTGTGTTTTGGGAATTATTATAAACAGAAACAGGGTATAGCGATGGGCACCCCATGTGACAACACCTACACTAAACTTGTTTTAGCATACTGGGAAGACAATGTTATCTTTAATGTGGCACATGATTGGAGGACACAACTATGCTACTATGTCAGATTTGTGGATGATATATTTTTTTCTATGGAAGGGTACATCCACTGAGTTAGAGCACTTTGTGTCCTATTTGGAAAGCAGTACTTATTTCTTGAGATTTACCCTACACTTTTCCAGAGAACATACAGGTTATTTAGATGTGCATTTGAGCTGTGATAACAGGGGCAACATACAAATGTCCTTATATAGAAAGGAATGTTGGAAGAATAGTCTTCTGTCCTTCAACAGCATGTACTCAAGACATACTTTTGACAACATTGTTAAGGGACAAGTCAATAGAATATCACATTTATGTACTAATGATATGCAATTTGAAATGAAGCTCATGTATTTAAGCTCCAATTTGACAAATAGGGGCTACAAGAAAGGTAGGATAGATGATATTATAGGTCACAGTAGATGGAATAAAATGGATAGGCCCAGACCATGATTTTCTAAGAAAGTGATGCAGGAATGTGCTGAGTCAGGTGCTAATGCAATTGATAATAAGCAAGAAAACACTCAGTGCATGATGTTAACATATAGTAATGATATAGGAGGTATATGTGACATCATTAGATAAAACTGGAAAATTTTATTAACAGATGATAAAATAAGCAATATAGTGGGATGGAACCTGTCTTTTGGTTTTAAGAGGAATACAAATTTGAAAGTTTTACTTTGTCAAGAGACTATAAGGGTACATAAGAACAACATTCACATTTAAGAAACTTTTAGGTGTAGGGATTATAAGGCTCGTCCTTATATTATAGAGAGTGATGCTTTTACATATCCTAATACAGGTAAGACATATTATATGAATGGATATGCAGACTGCAGGACACAAAATGTTGTTTATGTGGGTCAGTGTCAGTTCTCCATGTCTTTTTATGTGGGTAAGATGAACTGTATGTTAAAGCAGAGAATTTTGAAACATTCATCAGATATAAGGCTAAGAAACTCACATAATGCTCTCTATCACCATGTGAAGGAGAATTTAGGACATGCTTTTAAAGTTTATGGTTTTGCAGACAGCAAAAATTAGTGCAAGAGGAGGGGATTTGGTTAACTATACAGAGTTTAGAGATTCTAAATGGATTATAGAGCTTACAGCTGACAGACCCCTGGTTTGAATGGGTTAATACTATTGAAGCCAGCCTCAAAGAGGAGGAGAGTGCAATATTGAAATCTGATTGGTTGTTTTTTATTTAAAATCTGTGATTTTGTAATGTATTTTATCTGATGAAGGGCTCAGACCCGAAAGTGCTTATGTGTTTTATTGTTTTATTAAAAGTCGAATGCATCCTGGTGGTCCGACTGCTTTTCATTTTATACTTCATAACTTTTATAGTTGTTTAGCTTCTCACTGCTGTTCTATTTTGCCAGGCACTAGAGTTGTTATGCTCTTGCATCATAAACATACTTATTATCTTTTTCCTGGATTAGTGTAATCATGGTGTAGCATGCAGTACAAAAGTTATCCACTTTTCTGCCATCAGAAAAGTGCATAACAAACCTATATTTTTGATGATACAGGATATAACCAGTGTGCCCCATCAGACATGTAACTAGATCAGAATAAATGGCAAAAGTTGTTAGGGGGCATGATCTGATTGGCAAGGGCTGATGGTGTGGGAGTGTAGTACCTGTGCTGATTTCTAAAAAATCTGTAAGAATATCATGGTTGCATAAATGATCAGTTATTACTGCATTTGTGGTCACAGTTGAAGTTTGTGATAATAACTGTAAGAAGCTATTTATTATAACTACATTGTGTTTTAAACTTAATGTCCTCATTGAGACACTTATGACTGTATCTGGACAGATGCTAGTATACAGCATTCCCATGATTTACAACTTTATCATAGGAGAAAGGTACAGCAGTGTCGGGCACTATCCATCACCATTGTTTATATTTTACTGAAACGGGTAGAACACTACAGTTTTCATTTCTGGCACAAATCCAGTTTTTGCCAAAGCTTTATCATTTGTAAATTTTATTTGGCTAGTAAGGATAACTTGTACTTCTAACAAGATATAGCACAGAATAATGAGAACACTCCATTTCCTTTGTATGCATGTGTCACTTAATATACAGCATAACTATTCTGGTGTGTACAAGAGTTATTGATACAGACATAACACTGTAGCCCAAGGTACCACACTGCATATACACTAAGAAATATTTATCAGACATCATTTTTTATATAATTTAAAGGCATAAGACAGCCAGGAATGAAAAAATACATTCAGGTCAGTGGCTATAGGTACAATATAAAATTAATAGAAAACTTCAGGATCAAATCAACTGTAATGAACTTATGGAACAAAAAAGAAGGGTAGCTAAGACATAGGAAGGAACGTTGTGTGCTCATTTATTAGACAGATAAATAAATGTCTTGAAATATACCAGCTGACAAAACTATTATAGCTAAGCAAGCTATGAGTGTAATGTATCCCTTTATATGCAGGTACCTGCAAAATGGATCTATGTCAGTTTATCTAAATCCATATGGTCAAGGCCATGTGGTCAACAATGCAGTTAATCAAAAAACTAACACAAAACCACGCAACACTCACCTACAACAAAAAAAATGTTTTTTTCAGGGGTAAACCCCCCTGCACCCACTACACACCCTCCTAATTATTTATGCCAACTCTGCAAGCACACTACATTGGGCAAAAGGGCAAATTCCCTGATCTCTATTGTACCATGATCTCAGAAAGAAAGATTTGGCAAACCAAATTGTCAGCAATATAGGCTCTGACAATTTGGTCCTTTGATTAATTGAGATAGACCCCAAACAGGATACAAACAGACAACCAATGTACTAAGTGTAATAATGCATGATGTCCCTCTTCTTTGCATAAGTCCATTATCACATTACGCTGGCACTTTTAAATAGTCAGGAATATTCTTGTACTGCTGTCATCATTTACAATGATATAATTAAATGTACTTCTAAAACATAAGCACTGTAACTGCATAGAAGCACTCTGTAATGGAAAGCCTTTTAAGACTAGAACAGTTGATAATTATAGAAACATTATTAATAATCAAGAACATTGGAAATTATTTGCTGCTGACTTGTCGGAACATGGGCTAAATTTTTGGCTGGGCTTGTAAGAGCCTCAGAGCCAATAGCCTAGTAATTTCCTATGATCCTATGAACTATGCATACATGGCCATAGTATGTATTCATATGATGATATTTTAGGAGATGTCATGACTTTTATGGATGCGCATATGGAGCTGATAATGGCAAACACAGTACATTAATGTAAAAAACAATGAAGCAGTCCTAACTTAGTATCATCAGTGGAAATGCTTTATCAAAATATTTGTACCATTTCGGGGAGGAAAATATAAACTGTAAAATAGTTTTTTGCTACTGACATGCTAACTGTTTTCTATCTGAAGCAGCAGATGAAGACAACCAGCTGAGTGAGTGTGCCCAAATTCTGGTGATAGTATGCCATTACAGTATGTTCTGGTTTCACATCACACCAATGCTAGGAGTCCAAGGCTCACTTGAAGGACAGAGCTGTCCAGCTCCTTATTATCCAGCATGGGAGCCTGTTTTACATAATTAATATCCTCTCTTTTTAGTTTAATTTTCTTAAGCCAGCTTGCAGCATGATCCTTCAGTTTGAAATGCTTTTACTTCGGCTGCCTGTATACTTCTTTCTCATTATAGTCTCCTTACCTTATTATATCCCTTGACCAAAAGCTCCCCTGCAACTACCTTTTTAACCCCAAGCTACCAGTATTCCCATTATCCCTTGTACTATAGGAGTCTAACATTCTCAGTAGCTTTATACTAGCAGGTGAGCACTATTGCTAGATCAGACTAATAGGTAAATCTCATTTTGTTCCATCTCATCAGGTCATACCCCTTAAGGTCCAAAGAATCCCTTTCTCCTACATGCCATGCCTATTGTAAATGACATTCCATCCATGGAACACACACACACACACACACACACACACACACACACACACACACACACACACACACACACACACAAAAAAAAACAAGAAACCAAACCCGTTGTCTTAAGTAGCGTGAAGCACCATCATTGTCTGGTGTATTCTTTGTTTCTATATGTTCCCCATTTATATCAGCCCTAGCAGTCCTTCCTGTAGTCCTGTGCTAGATTACCCAAACACCTGCATGAGGGTCTTATCCCATACTTTCCATCACCTGATTCACTGATAATATGACTACCAAGGTTTTAAGATTTGCACATGTTAAGAAAAGAGCTTACCTGAGAATCCCCTAGTTTCTGTGCTATTAAGATCCCCACTTCAAGTGCCTATGGACAGAACTGGCAGTATGTCACCAAGCACTGCCTGTTTTTCTTCCCCATGGTGTCCACTCTAGTCTACATCATAGCCATCCTACTTCCTTGTGACCCAAGGACTTAAATGTATTTCATAACTCAGTCACCCTAGTCCCAAGTGAAGGCAGCTCTCCGTAGTAGCAGCATATACAATGCATATACCAAAGAAGTCCAAGAACAACAATTTATTATTTTGTAAGTGCTTTCATAAGTTACTTCATCAGATGACTTCATTACATCCAAATAAAATACAATTTAAATACTTAACCAACCCAATCAACACACTACATTTTCCCTCCATTTTATTAAAACAATTCTTATTTAAAGAAATATTACATTCTAAATTAAATCAAATTAATTTAATTTAATTAATTAACCTACAAACCATGCATATTATAACTCTATATAAAAATTAAACATAATAAAATAAAAAAGCTATGACAGCTCCAAATAAAGGCTGCATATCATTGAGGAAGCATGCCAATGGCTAAGTAGAAGGCCATTGGCATTGAAAACTGTTTAAAAGAAAAAAACAAACAACTTTTATTTTTTTTCCACGATCTCGCCTGTTGAAGCATAGGGCAGCGGCATGCAAACGGGATCAGGGGGAAAATAATAAAATAAACCTAATAAGCATTCTAACTAAAAGCA
This sequence comes from Protopterus annectens, assembly GCF_019279795.1. Classification (NCBI taxonomy): domain Eukaryota; kingdom Metazoa; phylum Chordata; order Ceratodontiformes; family Protopteridae; genus Protopterus; species Protopterus annectens. Next base: position 1,288,009,907 of record NC_056735.1, read on the forward strand.
GTATTCTGTCATGCAAGTCAATGGCAGGCGGAAGACAACCTGGCCAATGAGTAATGGTTGCTAAGGGGGCTAAGCAAATGAGGGGAAAGGTTAGTGAATCCCAGATTTTTCCAGGGTGTGAGGTAGGTCCCAAGAGTGTATGAATAGCTGGGTGCAAGACTAGGATATAGGTGACATCATGGGGGGCAGGCATACTGAAAGTGAATTGGAGCCCTGTGGCTCGGGATTGCTCCTAGCTTAGCACAGCTAAGCTAAGGGTGTGTCTAAGCCTGCCCAGCACTCTTTGCAAAGTGTAAGCGGGTGTGCTAATGATATGCAACAGGAAGAAGAAAGAAGTTAATCTAGGAAATAGCAGCTCTGTGCACATATGAGCACTCCATTTGCACAGCGCGCACATGGGTCTAAACAGGGAGGCAATGGGCAGGGAAAACAGCAGTAGGAAGGTAATCAAGGAGAATAAATGTATCAGAATCAGCCAATTACACAGGCAGCAGACCAGCAGCAGACCTGCCCAGCACGCCACTATAAACTATGCAAACACCTTTCCCTTTGGTTTTCCCAAACACTCTGCACCACCGGTGAATACAGACAGGGAAATTTTACAAAATGAAAGCAAGAGAAAAAATATTAGTGGCTGCTTTTCCTATCATAAACCAGCATGTGCAAGAGGTAGAGGGTGGTGAGGATGTAAATGCTGCTGAGCAACCCACAGTGAGGAGATGGAGAAGAGTGTACAGACCCAGGGGAACCTACCAAGGGCTATATGAGCTGGAGATAGTAGAACATTATAGGGTGGACAGGGACCTCCTACAGCAAATTGTTGAGCTGTGCCGGCCATGCCCCACACACAGAACTAACAGAGGGAAACCCATCCCAGTGGATAGCAAGGTATGTGTAGGCCTAAGAATACTAGCTACAGGTACCTTCCAAAGGCCATCTGGGGATATGATGGGGATTTCACAGGCATCAGCATCCAGGGTACTCCACCAGTTCCTGGATGCCATGCCAGTACATGTTGGTGAGCACGTATATTTCCCCATCACCCATGAGGCGTTGGCCAGCAATATGCATCTCTTCCATCAAATAGCAGAATACCCTGAGGTAGTGGGTGCAATAGACTGCACGCACATATGCATTAATCACCACCAGGTGAGCAGGGTAGGGTCTACATCAACTGCAAGGGCTTCCCCTCCATCAACGACCAGGTCGTGTGCGATGCCCAGGACATAATAATGAATGTGTGTACTGGCTACCCTGGAAGCTACCATGATTCCCACATCTGGCATTTGACGCAGCTGTACCAGACATTTGCCAATGGGGACATCCCACATGGTCACCTAGTGGGGGATGCTGGATACGCACTGGAGCCATGGCTGATGACACCCATCAGAAATGCACACACACCCAAACAAGAATGCCATAATGAGGCACACGCACAAACACGAATCATAATAGAGCATGTGTTTGGGATGCTAAAGTCATGGTTCTGGTGCCTGGACACATCCGGTGGAGCCTTGTAGTACTCACCAACTACATGTACCCAAATTGTCCTTGTATGTGCCATGCTACACAATATGATCCTGCGGAAACAGCTGCAGCAGGAACAGCATGGGGCAGGGCCACACAGCCTCTCACCAGTGCCAAGGCCTGCACAGGCGCAGAGTGACTCGGAGGAGGAACAACCTGAGCCTGCTCCAATAGGCAGAAGGAGGCATGCCCAGTAGGCCCTGGCCTTGGCAAAGAGGCAACGCACAGCACATGCACTGACACAGTAGGGACCCAGGGAATGACATCTCTCTCTGACTCGCACATACAGTAAAAGGGATGCCAAACATGACACTACCTGTGCTCAACCATGCATAGGGAGTGTACGATCTGCATCCGACATAGGCAGCCCTGTAGCACCACCCTCAAGACTGGGACACCCACAAGGTAAGTGACCCACACATGCCAGTTGGGTGGGGGCACATACCCAACAACAGTCACAGCCAGCAGGATAGGTGTAGACAAACACAAACAAATGCTGTACTATGGCCTCTGAATGAGCCCCATGGGTAATCCCTATCCCAGGCCTACACAGACAGACTACAACAGGCCAACCAGTTGGATGTAAGTTTAGAAGGCTAGGAAGTCAGAAACTAATATGTAGGTAGTTAAAGCTTAGATGTGTAGTACACTGGTATGCCTCCAGCCAGCACAATAGGTAAGACCATAGACTGAAATGGTGTACCCAACATACCAATACAGTCCTAGCAAATGTGTAAAAGTGTAAGGTGTGCCCCACCATCCTACGTACTCTTATAGTAACAGTCAGTTATGCCCCCCCACCCCTGTGTAGAAATGTAGAAACAGTCAGGTGCCCCCCCGCTATGCAGAAATATAGCAACAGTAAATGCCAAATGACCGATGTATACCCTGCAGACACAGCATGCTACCTGTCGGTGTACAACACAAAGGTCAGTACCGCAGTACAATCTACCCAGACTTGATCCACACATGTAATATAGATGGCCATACTGGGCATGCTCACACACTTAAACACATGAAGGCCATGTCAGCAAACACCAGTTGACCAGACATATCTGGCAGTTGCAGTTCTTAGTGCAGACACATGTCAATATTCACCACTCCTGCCTTGCACACACATTGGATAGGAATACAAACATATATGTAAGGACAACACACTATAATAAGCCAAAGGTAAACAGACATAGATGTATTGAAGAGGGTGACTGTGACAAGGAGCCATCTGGGCCTGTCCCACCCAGCACACAGCCAAAGGGCCCCAAACACATGAGGTGCAGGGGTCACTCAATGCAGATAATAGCCACCAGTATCTGTCAGCATGACGGCGTGTTGCACGTGCCAGCTGTGCAACATGACTGTACAAGGAAGTAGTTACCTAGTAGCTGTATACACATACATGTGGCATATGACCCAGTGTGTGCCGGCATGCTGCATGTCAACCCCTACATGAATGGGTTATGGCCCATGCACACACTGCCCTCCCCATAGCAGTATCATGACAAGCCTGCTGAGGTCATCCAATATGAAATACACCTTTGGGAGAGCTGTACCTCAGTCATCCCCATGGCGTGTCCCATAACTGTGTACTGCTGTACTGATAAACTAGTTAGGTAGTAGTGCTAACCCCAGATGTGGCAATTGTGTGAGTGTGTGTTTGTGTGCATGCCAGTCGGTCTCTGACTGTGTAGAGAGGAATGCTTTGTAAGCTACTCACACTCTGTACAGTTCATATACACAACTTTGGCAAGGCTGCTGATGTCACTCACCTAGAAATACACCTCTGGGAAAAACATAGCCCAGTAATCTCCATAGCGCATCCTGTAACTGCATACTGCTGTAGTATGATAAAGTTGTTCTAACCCCAGACTTGGCAACCATGTGTGTGTGTGTGTGTCTGACTGAGTAGAACGAATAACAGACACTGCTCGGTAGTAGAAACCAAATTTTAATCCAGAGTAACTTGAAGCACTTTTCGTTTGTCCTCACAACAAACTTCCTCAGAAGTACATACAAAACCCAAAAGCAGGTAATATTCAAATACTCTAACGTAACTACGTATATAATTTACATGTAACCACATGGCCCACAGCATATATGTAGAAATTAATGCTAGAACTAAAGATGTATGTTAAAATACCCTCTTTAAAGGAATCTGTTTCAAATTTCTAATATATCATATAAACACATATAAAAATGTGTGTGTGTGTGTGTGTGTGTGTGTGTGTGTGTGTGTGTGTATATATATATATATATATATATATATATATATATATATATATATATATATAAACTCTCCCCTCAGTACTACATAAAAAAATATATGTGTATATACAATCAAAACTTTACAGTTAACATACAGTCCTAAAAATTACGTTTTTTAAAAAATGAATGTTAACATTAAAACCTATAGGTCAATGGTGCTTGATAATTAGCACCATAAACCTACCAAAGTCTGCTTTTAATACTAGATAATTAAAACTCATACAAAACTTCTACTACTTTAGGTAGCTGAACCTTGAATTCAAGGAAAAGCACTTCAAGTTACTGTGGATTAAAATGTGGTTTCTACTACCGAGCAGTGTCTGTTTTTTGTTTTACTTAGTTCGTTTTGTGTCAGGGTAAATTTTTGAGTAGAGCGAATGCTTTTTAGCCTGCTCACAATACAATACATATACTCAAGGCTGCTGATGTCACTCACCTAGAAATACACCTCTGGGGAAATCATAGCACAGTAATCTCTGTAGCGCGTCCTGTAACTGAGTACTGCTGTAGTGTGATAAAGTAGTTAGGTAGGTGTTCTTACCCCAGACCTGGCAAATGTGTGTGCGTGTGTGTGTGTCTGACTGAGTAGAGCGAATGTGTTTTAGCCCACTCACATCCCTTACAATACATATACTCAACTTTGGCAAGGTTGCTGATGTCACACACCTAGAAATACACCTCTGGGGAAAGCATAGCCCAGTAATCTCTGTAGCGCGTCCTGTAAATCCATACTGCTGTAGTGTGATAAAGTAGTGAGGTAGGTGTTCTAACCCCAGATCTGGTGAATGTGCATGTCTGACTGAGTAGAGTGAATGCGTTTTAGCCCACTCACACCCCGTACAATGCATATACTCAACTTTGGCAAGGCTGCTGATGTCACTCACCTAAAAATACACCTCTGGGGAAATAATAGCCCAGTAATCTATGTAGTGCATCCTGTAACTGCATACTGCTGTAGTGTGATTTAGAATTGTGGTAGGGTTCCATCTCCACCCAGGGCAGTTCTGGATGTTTTGTGTGTGTTCCAATGTCTGTGTATGGAGGAATGCAACATAGGCTACTCACTCGCAGTACATTTCAAATACCCTACTTTGGCAATACTGCTGACGTCATTTATTGTGAAATACAACTTTGTGGAAGAAGGTTGTTTTCAGTCCCTGTGGTGCAACCTATAACTGCTCTATGCTGAAGTGTGATATAGGCCTTGGTCAGGGGTTCAATACCCATACATGTCAGTTGTGGATGTTTTGTGTGTCTCACTGTCTGAGTAGGGAGCAATGCATTTTAGGCTAGTCACTCGCAGTACAGTTGAAATGGCCCTCTTTGGTAATCCTGCTGATGTCATTCAATGTGAAATACACCTTTGGGGAAGATGTACTTCAGTAATGTCTGTGGTGCATACTATAACTGCAAAGTGCTGAAGTGTAATAAACTAATTAGGTAGGGGTTTAACTCCCAGACATGACAGGTGTCTGTGTGTTTGTAACTCGGATCCTGTGTAGAAGTGGTGGGGAGTGTGTGACACCTGTGGGCAATGTGGAGGGGATTTTGCTTATTTATTTTATGGTGGCCCTACTATACATCACAATGTCAACCATACAGGGATAACAGATGTAAATTAGCCAAGAGGCTGGGGTGCAAAGCCATACCCATACATGTGACATCAAGGCCAGCCACGTGTTTGGCTGTGGGGTGGATGCCTATTCGTACAAGACGTATAGTATGTGGGGCCTCTCAACGGTGCATGTGGACATATGTGTATTTGTTAATCTGCCATTGCTATCTACAAATGCATGGCCATATATACCTATATAGATTTATATATCTGCTAATTTATATATATATATATATATATATATATATATATATATATATATATATATATATGTATGTATAAAACTATGTCCATATTCACCTACATAGATATATATCTGTGTACAGATATGTAACGTGCTTGTGTATATGTAGACATATAGGTGTAGACACATATATGTGTCGATTTAGGCACATGCATGTATATATGTGCATATATATATTGATATATGTGCATATAGTTTTAGAAAGTAATATAGATATAGATATAGATATATATATATATATATATATATATATATATATATATATATATATACATATCTAGATATGTTGTATCTGTTTAGATATTAATATAGGTACACACACATACATCTAGATGTTGGTATACATTCTCTGTACTGTTGCATGACTGGACTGAATAATATGTTTCTGAAAGCATCAAATCTCTTTGTATCTGTTATGGCTTAGTGGGAATTGACTTTGTCTATGATGTGCAGGGTCCTTGGTTTAAGCCTTGCTAGAGATGTTTATTTTGTTGCTGGGCAGAACACGGCCCATTGGATACACAGTAATTAAGGCACTGTGAAGCAGTTGTAAGAAGCAGTTGTAAGAAGCTTCCACGGGTTTGTGCAGAGCTAAGCAATGCCTACACAGGTTAAGCAATTCAGCAGCTAACTCAGTGGGCACCAGGCCTGATGCGAGGCTATGATTACACATGACAGTTAGGTGAGTTGCCATTCCAATGTGTAGTTCATGTAGTACACAGTCCACAATGTCATCTGGTCCCATGGATGCTGTATGCTCAGCTGTGGGTAGTGTGATTTCTGCCTGTGTGGCCATGATTACTGGGCAATGGAACCCTTTTCGTATTGACATGGGCACTTTTGGGGGTGAGAGGGGGTGAATGTTGCACTAAATCAATTTGCCAGAATATTGGCACATTCTGTGGGAGCAATCTATGTAATGCAATGAGCATTGCCAGTTAGAATTCAGACATAACTATAGAATGCTGAGTGGTTGTCTGTGGAATCTGTGTCGATTATAGTTACATAACCTGTTTTGGAGGATTCCATGAGGGATCTCAATGTCTTACTGTGGGTGGTAAGGGAGTTGTTTGCATCCTTGGATTACCCTTTTTTCTTCAACAGCGTCTACTGTCTGTTGTATACTCTGTAAATGGCAAGAGACCATCAGACTGGCTTGATTATTTGGGAGGTGAGCGTCGTGGTTCTATGTGGGATGTCAGGAATCATGCACAAGTGGCTGTGCTCATGCAGTGCCTTAGTCCAGGATTCATCAGTTGAACTGTCAGCTCCTGTCTCCATGGGTCTCACAAACAATGGCACGTCTGCCTTGAGTAGCATGAAGTTGGCCTTGGGGAGGCCTTTCATGGACAACTGTATATACATTCCTTTCACATGTTTAGTTTGATTAGCCTATGGTGGGATTACTTTGGTGGAACTGCAGTCTCATGTACTGTTGTGATGGTTTAGTGGTTAGTTACTGTGACTATAGTGTACAGGGTCCTGGGTTCATGACCTGCAAAGGCTGGTTATTTTTGTTCTGGCCAGAACAGAGGTTAATGCATACAGACTAATTAGGGCAATTTAGGTCAGTCACACTAAATACAATTAAAATGCCCTACTCTGGCAATCCTGTTGATGTCAATCACTGTGAAGTACACCTTTGGGGAAGGGGTACTCCAGCAGCCTCTGTGGTGCATACTATAAGAGTGGAATGCTGTAGTGTGATATAGAACTCTGTTAGGGGTTCTAATCTTACACATGGGAGTTGTGGATGCTTTTGTGTCTGTACCTATGCTTGTGTAGAGAGCAATGCATGTTTGGCTAGTCACACTCACTACAGTTCAGTCGCCCTACTTTGGCAGTCCTGCTGATGTCACTCACTGTGAAATAAACCTTTGGGGAAAGGCTACTCCACTAATCTCTGTGGGGCATTCTATAATGGCATAGTGCTGTAGTGTAATAGTTAGTTTGGTAGGGGTTCTAATCCCAGATGTGACAGATGTATGTGTCATAATGTGTTGATGTTTGTCCTGTGTGGATGTGATTGTGAGTGTGTAACAACTGGACCCAATAGTGAGTGTGTTTTTAAGCTTTCTTATATGGTGCCCCTAGCATAATTCACAATATCCACAGTGCAGTGATAACAGATGTGATATCAGTACATAGTTAGTCATGGGTTCGATACCTTGGGCTTGTAGATGTGTGACACAAACATGCTTACCTTTTACTCTCCCAACCCACCCTGAATTATCTTTGCCTCTGTCTGCCTCTCTCACACCCTCTCTGGTGGATGTGGAGACTTACACCTGCTTTGCTTAGGCAGCGGCATGTGTATTGTCAGTGATGCTCATGATCATCTGATAGCCTCTGCACAGATTACAGCCCTCCTCTAGCTGACTGCATGTGGAATAGCTGTGGTAACATTCCCATAGCCAATTGCATGGAAACACACTCCAATATCTAGGAATATCATGTTGGTGTTGGGCCTTTTCAGTCACTGTGAGCAGGAACTAGATCTGTTGTTTGGCAAACAGCATCACCTCTACAACATACACTGTGTAAACAGACCAACACACAGGAGGGGGATGTGCCTGTCCTGACTACAGACTGTAAGTGCTGCTATACTGCAGTTGGTTTAACAGGGTGTGTGTGGATATGGCTGTCCTACATGTTTTAATACTTGTCATGTCGGTGCTATGTTTATGAGGAATCCCCATCTGTAGGGTCATCTGCAGACTGGGCAGTGTGTGGTGCCTTGCGTTCCTTGTGTTGCCCACAGAGCACCTATCTCTCAACTGCAGAAGGTAGTGTGAGGATTGCAGTCAGTAGATGGTGACAGCTGGGAGAGGTACTGACATCATATCCCTCATAGGACATATGTTGCATCACACTCTGTTATGACAGGAAATGTATGAGGTCATCACAGCAACATGTCAATATTGGCCCTGTGTTTGTGCCTCCAGCCACAACCGTGTCAACCTTTGTACATATGTCATGCAGTAGGGGGTGCATATGTTCTGTACACCATATTCATTGACAGCATAGCTGATAACAAGCCAGTGAGATATCAGACTGCTATACATGTTATGTATAGTAGGGGTTATATTTGAGGACATAGCCTGGGCATTCTGTGGTTGTGTGTACAGTACTGAGGTATCTATAAATCTGGTAATTGTCGACAGTGTGTGTATAGTGCATATGTACTATGGCCTGTACAGAGACTGTGGTAGATGTCATTGTTCTTGGTCCTGTTCTATCTGATGTTACATGCTGTTCACTGTATGTCACCCTATCAGCTTGCATGTTTGTAGATGCGAATGCACACGTCCCAAACCACAAACAACCATCAGACCACACTGTGTATCGGCCCAGTATATGTAGGGTTGTTGTGTGAGTGGCTCATATAGGTTCATAGGGTCATACTAGGCTATCTGCCCTAGGGCATTTATAAACCTAGCCAGAGTGTGTTTGACTTTCGCCACCCATTTTAAATTAATTTTGCTATGGCCTTTTTCGAGGTTAGTCTACTGTGCCTCTGTCTAACAGTGACACAAAAGTGATACCCGGGGTAAACCTACAATCTCCCATCGACTCATCCAGATTCCTCTTGAAGAGAGTCAATGAGGGACTCTGCCTAACCTGGACTGGGATTTTATTCCAGAGTGAAGGGAGCCTCTGGGTTATAAATCTGTCCCTCCAGCATGTCCTATTTATTTCAGTGCTGAGGTTCAAGTCTCTCGAGCGCGTAGCTTGATGGGATTTGGATTTTCTGATGTGCAGCATGTCCATTAATTCCGGGTTGGACATGGCTTTATACGTCAGGCACAGATCGCCTCTGAGCAGGTGGTATGCCACTGAGTAGAGCTGGAGTTTCTTTAACTGGGCAGCATATGGCATCTGTTTGAGCCCTATGATCCTCTTGGTGAGGTACTTTTGGGGTCTTTCCAGTTGCTGCAGGTGCCGGGTAAGGTACATCCCAAAAGGGGCATTGTACTCAATTATGGGCCTGATGAGGGATGAGTAAAGAGGCACGATGACCTCCCCTGATCTAGATGTGAATCCCTTCATGATTAGGTGGGCTATATAAAATTTTTTCTAACCACTTTGGCCACGTGGTTGTCAAATGAGAGATTGCTATCAACTTGGGTCCCCAGGTCCCTAATTACTTCTTCTGTACTTAATGGATTACCACCTATGTTGTAATTTGTGGGCACTTTGTTTTTGCCAATGGGGATGACTATACACTTTTTGGCGTTTAGCTTGAGGCCATGGCTCTGGCACCAGTTGTCTGTTTCTATGAGGCCCTTTTGGAGGATGCTTGTGTTGCCTGGAGAGTCGATTATGGTGACAGTTTGCAATCATCTGCAAACTTAGTCAGCCACAGTCCTTCCATGTTGGCCTGTACCTCCGAGAAATATATACTGAACAAGAGAGGTCCCAGGACTGAGCCTTGGGGGATGCCACTTGTAACTGGTTTGGAGTCTGACATGGCTCCAGCAATTCTAACCATGTGGGTTCTGTCCTTGAGTCAGTTTGCAACCCATCTAGTGACATAGGGGTTTATATTTAAGCTGGTGAGCTTATCTATAATGCCCGAGTGGGGTATTGTATCGAAGGCTTTTGCGAGGTCCAGGTAGGCTGTGTGGACCACCTTCCCCTCGTCAATGGCCTTGGTGACTGTTTCAAAAATCAACCAGGTTTAAGAGGCAGGATCTGCCCTTAACAAAGCCGAACTGGGTAGGATCCAGTGTCTGTAGGTCCCCAATATCTTTATTTATGAGGTCCATGATGATCCTTTCCATAGCTTTGCAGACCAAGCTAGTCAGGCTTATGGGGCGATAGTTTCCAGGATCTGTTGAGGCACCACCTTTGTGGAGAGGGACCACTGTTGCTGTACGCCACTCTTTGGGTACATATCCTGTAGTAAGGCTGAGATTGAACAGTAGTTTTATGTTTGGGTTTAGCTCTTCTTGGAGTTCATGTAGGACGCAGCCCAGGACACCGTCTGGTCCCATTGATGCTGTGTTTTTTGCCTTGGAGAGGGCAGCTCTTACCTGAGCATCTGAGATGTCAGGGGGTCAGCACTCTGCTGAGATAAATATTTGCCCTTTTGGTGGGGAGGGGGGAGAAGTTTGCGCTGAACCTCTCAGCTAGGATGTTGGCAATGTCTGTGGGTTCGGTGTATTTTTTGTCATTTTGGACTAATTCTGAGCATATCTGGTAATTCCCACCCAGGTTCCTAACATAACTAAAGAAAGCCTTGTGATTATCCTTAGTGTCCTGTGCAATTTTTCTCTCGAAGCTGGCCTTAGATGATTTTATGAATGCCCGTAGTTTTTTACTAATACTGATCAGAGATGCCTTCCCTTTTTGGGATTTTGCTCTATCATGTAGTAGCTTCCTCCTTATAATGTATAGTTTGTTTATGGCTGGGGTCCACCAGACAGGACGTCTGCCTTTGGAGGATTGGGTCTTGGTTTTATTTGGGATTGCATGATTCATGCATTCCTGAAGGTGTTCATAGAATGCATTTATAAAGGATTCTGCAGTCTGGGCCATATTTTTCACAGGCCCGGGGGCTTTGAAGGATTCCACCTCGGTTTTGAGGAGTGTGAAATTTGCTTTAGAGAAGTTTTTCACTGTGGTTTTCAGGGCAGGGGGTGGAGTCGGGATGTGAATATCCAGTGAGATTAGTTTATGGTCTGATCTTACCAGTGAAGGATACACTTCTGGTCTGGAGCATAGAGTCCCCATGTTGGTGATGATCAGATCCAGTATGTTTTCCCCTCTTGTGGGAGTGGTAACAAGTTGTTCCATAGCATTTGAGTTTATAAATTCTAGGAACCTTTGGGCTAGGGTGTTGGAGCTAGAGTAATGCTCCCAGTCTATGTTTGGGTAGTTGAGGTGGTCTGTAGCAGGCTATAAACTGGAAGGCAGTTTTACCCACTGTTAGTTGCATATGGATAGTCTCTGATGCGTTGTGCTGTGCCACCAACCTGGAGGTGTGGGTATCTTTGACGAATATTGATACTCCCCCTCCTTTTGTAGTACGGTCCAAGTTTTGGGGCCGAAAAGCATGGTATGAGGTATAACCTGGTAGTGCTGGGGTGCTCTCGGGAGCCTTGAACCAGGTTTCTGTTACTGCACAGATATCGATGTTCTCCATGCTAAGAAGAGTTTCGAGTGCGTGCATCTTGAGGTTTAGACTTCTGGCATTGAGTAGTATTACTCTTAGTTTCTTATCCCTTGTGATACCTATGGAGGTAGGTTTGTCTTTTGAGCCTTGCCTAAAAAAGGCACTATGGGGGTAGCAAGAGCCTTTGCCAATATCCGAAAGCCCAGGGGTGACAGGTGCAAGCCGTCCCTAGTGAAGCATCGTGGCTTGTCGAGCATGTCTCCCAGGCTGACAGGCATTGGATCCCCTTTGAATGACACCAATACTTAAGCCAATTGTTGAAATTGATCATCTTGTCTTCATATTGTGGCATCATTCTTGGTGAGGGTGAGATGCTACTCAAGGTCAGGGTCATACCGGCCTTGGCTACATGCTCTTTTCATGTAGTCCAGGGAGGTACGTCTCAGGTCATTCACACCAGCATGGACAATGACTGAGTCATATTTGTACTTGCCTTGGAGTGACCTGACTGCTTGTGTTATGTGGCGGAGCCTAGCGCCCGACAGGCAGCTCACCATGACCTTCTCCTTGTTCAGTCTGGTGAGTGGGAAGTCAGTGTGCCTGATGATAGAGTCACCTATTACAAGTGTATCAGGTGTGTTGTTTAGCCTTAAGGGCTGTGACTGTTCAGCACACTGGCTTTGTGAGCTATGTGTTGCACGAGTTTTGTTTTAGGGTAGCGGTTGCTTGGGTGTCTGCTTTGGAGGTCTCTGCTGCTTAGGCAGATTTTTATTTAGAGCCTCCGAGTATGTTTTTGTGTGTTTATGTGTTTGGTTTGCTGTCGTGGTAGGTCTATGTGAGACTGGAATTGTAGTGAGTGTGGTTTCCTTCTCCTCCTGACTGGTTTCGCCAGTACTGAGTTGAGAGAGCTTAGCCTCCAGTATGGCTATATGGTTGCATCTCTCACGTGTTGGAATTTGTTGGGAGGAGGAGAGGGTTGTCTGTGTACATGAGGCAGTTGTAACATTGCCTCAAGATTCCGAGATTCACCAGCTGGACTGGAGAGGAGATTGACAACTGACCTTTGGACATGCTAGAATAGTATTGGGAATTCCTTTATAATTGAAAAAAAGGGCCAATGGGGAACGAGGTACTCAAGGGGAGTTTGTGAGGGTGTAGTGCTTTTAATATTTTAGTGCTGACTTATATAATTGCTTTAGTGAGCAAGTGCCAGATAACTTAAATAAGGCTGGTGTACATCAGATAGTCCATCTACTGTAATAGTACGCTAACTTACCATATGTGGCTGTGGCTGTGTCCATATTGGTTGTGGTTATGCACTTTCACACAGGTGTCTGTTAATCTGTGATGCGACATGCCTGTAGAGCCTGCTATCTATGCAGGTACATGTGTATTCCCACATAGGAGATGTAGCCCAGTGTTGAGTCAGTCTGTCTGTAGCCTGCACTGTGCTTTGTTACATGCCTAGCAGCTTACTGTACTTATCCAGTGAGATGTCACGTCCAGATACTTGCCAGATGTACTGCTGCCTGGCCACCATAACAGTCATGTATGTCAGACAAGTTAGTGGAATGCTGCTCAGATGTATGTCAGTAACTAGTGTATAGTATGTGGCCATGGCACCTCTGTACCAGCGGTTATTAAGTGTCAGTAGAGACAGTGGTGTATGAATGCATAACCTATGGGGGCAAATTTATACACGTATGTATGTGTTATACCCATCTACATGGCTTTTAACATCCACATTGACAAGCCTGGTCCACATTTCTTGCATGAAGAGGTTCTGTGTATACCCCTGGACTGACCCGAGTGTGTCAGACTGTCCACATATATTGGCCACATCGCAGCTGTAATCCACAGGGGTTTTACTGTGCTTGCAATAGTACTGTACTATGATGACCTTAGGATGTCTGTAAGTAGCCAAAGGCACACATGTTAACAGCAGATGTGGCCTCCCACACACACTATTTCCATGAAGACAATCCCAATTACAGTAGCAATAGTCTACAAATATACCTGCACTACATACGTGACATCAACTTGCAATGAGAGGTTGGGACTGTTGGGGCTGAGGTAGGGCTCCACTCCATGTGCAGGACATATAGTGAACATATATGTGTATATAAGTATACATATATCCATATAGACATGTACACATATACATATCTTGCTTACTGTATGACAACAGTTTTACACATATGCGCCTGTGTTCCAGCCTCTGTCCTCCACCTACATAACGGGCTTTGCATATATGACATACTGTCAGGGGTTCTATGTAGTGGGCTGTGTGTATGCCATGCTGTCATTATTGCCATCACTCCACTGCTGTTGTGTCCCCCACACATACCTGGGGGTTGGGGCCATATATGTGTGGGTTTCACCTACACAATACATGTGTGCCCTAATACACTCCAGAGGCCAGTGTATGTGACAGTGGTATATAGCCCAGTATTGGTGAGTGTAGGGGGTGCACCATGACTAACCTAGGCTGTTACAACATGTGTGGGTATCTGGGATAGGCTGCCTTAAGGTATCTGGATGTACATTACCATACAATCCACCTTGGGTAAATGCAGGCCTACTGCCTCCTGCCATATAGGATGTTCTGTTTGTCAGTGTGATTGTGATGGTGTCAGGTATGCCTTGTTATGTAACAGATACATCCCATTCTGTCAACTGGGGCCTGTACCCCCTAGGGATTGTGTACAGAGTGTAGATAGAGGCTGCTGACCTATACATCTGCATTACGTACTGTTGATTGTCTGGTATGCTGTGGCTCAGTCTGTCATTACTGATGTACTACTTGAAGGCCTTGGCCTGGACAGCAACATATGTCAACCTTTCCAGACTACTGTCTTAGTATAACTGTTTCACAGTTGCATTACACTGTTCATATGGATGTCAGTGTCTAAACAGCTATATGATATGGCATATACAACTATCATAGTACACAAATAAAGCTTTCACATTCATTTATGCACACCTGTGTGTGGAGTTATACCCTTTGATATCTCTGTGGGTGTATGTTGCAGGCTATGAATGTCATTCATATGGGTGGCTCATGCAGTTTCCAGTTGGTAAGGTGGTGACTGTAGGAATACTGGCTGCTCCATATTGTGTGCACATACTACATATGTATATTACTGTACAAATCTCATGTGTGTATGTGTAGTGATTTATATATCTATATATATATATATATATATATATATATATATATATATATATATATATATATATATATATATATATAGATATACATACACCTGTATCTGCATATATGTGTCTGTGTATATTTATCCTAGGGATGGCCATGTCATGTCTGTTCCTGGTTATGGGATCTGCAACACTTGGTACTGTATTACAGGTGGGTCGTGCTTGGCTGGGGGGGGGTATACCTATTCGTACTAGATGTATATTGAGTGGGGCCTCTCATCCCAATTACCGTTGCATGAGGGCATATATCTTTTGTTATTTCCCCATTGCTATCTACAGATGTATGTCCGTATATACCTATAAATGTGTATATATATATATGTATATATATATCTGCTGATATATGTATATATATATATATATATATATATATATATATATATATATATATATATATATATATAAACCTGCCGTATATATTTAGACATGTAGATGTTGGACATATATATCTATAGATGTAGGCATTTACATGTTTATATGTTCATAAATATTTATATATATATATATTATATATATATATATATATATATATATATATATATATATATATATATCATCATCTTCTTTCGGCTGTTCCCATTAGAGGTCGCCACACCAGATCATCTGTTTCCAATTCTTCCTGTCCTCTGCATCTTGCTCTGTCACACAACAATCAACCACCTGCATGTCCTCTCTCACCACATCCATAAACCTTATCTTAGGCCTTCCTCTTTTCCTGTTACCTGGTAGCTTCATCCTTAGCATCTTTTTCCCAATATACTCAGCATCCCTCCTCAGCACATGTCCAAACCAATGTAAACTTGCCTCTCTGGCTTTGTCTCCAAGCCTTCCAACCTGGGCTGACCCTCTAATATACTTATTCCTAATCCTGTCCACCCTTGTCACACCCAGTGCAAATCTTAACATCTTTAACTCTGCCACATCCAGCTCAAACTCCTGCCTTTTTGTCAATGCCACTGTCTCCAACCCATATAACATAGCTGATCTCACTACCCTCTTGTAGACCTTCCCTTTCACTCTTACAGGTACTTGTCTGTCACAAATCACTACTGACACTCTTCTCCACCCACTCCATCCTGCTGTACTTTCTTCTTCACCTCTCTTCCACACTCACCGTTACTCTGAACTATTGACCCCAAGTATTTAAACTCATCCACCTTCACCACCTCTACTCCTTGCATCCTCACCATTCTTCTATCCTCCCTCTCATTCACACACATATATTCTGTCTTAGTCCTGCTGACCTTCATTCTTCTTCTCTCTAGAGCATATCTCCATCTCTCCAGGGTCTCCTCCACCTGTTCCCTACTCTCACTACAGATCACAATGTTATCTGCAAACATCATAGTCCATGGGGACTCCTGTCTGATCTCATCTGTCAACCTGTCCATCACCATTGCAAATGAGAAAGGTAACTCCACCTCCACCTTAAATGCATCCGTCACTCCCACCGCAGACCTTACCACTGTCACACCACCCTCGTACATATCCTGTACTACTCTTACATACTTCTCTGACACTCCTGACTTCCTCATACAATACCACAACTTCTCTCCAGGCACCCGTTAATATGCTTTCTCTAAGTCTACACAAACACAATGCAACTCCTTCTGACATTCTCTGTACTTCTCCATCAACACTCTCAGAGCAAACATCACATCTGTAGTGCTCTTTCCCGGCATGAAACCATACTGCTGTTCACTAATCATCACTTCCCCTCTCAACCTAGCTTCCACTACTCTTTCCCATAACTTCATGCTGTGACTGATCAATTTAATCCCTCTGTAGTTACTACAGCTCTGCACATACATATATGAATATGTTGTACCTGTTTAGACATTAATAAATTTACTCACACACATACATCTACATGTTGGAATACATTCTTTGTACTGTTGAGTGACTGGGCTGGAAGATATGTTTGTGAATACATCAAGGATATGTATATCTGGGATGGCTTAGTGATAAATCACTTTGGCTATGGTGTGTAGGGTCCTGTGTTTGATACTAGTAGAGTCTTCTTACTTTGTTGCTGGGCAGAAATGGGCCATTGGATACAGATTGATTAAGGCACTTTAAAGCAGTTGTGAGCATGTTTGCATGGATTTGCGCAGGACTAAACACTTTTAAGTGGCAGTAAGTGTATTTCAGCCTGTTTGCGCGGGGGTAAGTGCTGTCTGCACAGATTAAGCAATTTCACATCTAACTGAGTGTCAGAAACTGTAACCAGAAGTTAGCAGTGCTTACCATCACACAAACCCACTCACAACTGCTTAAAAGTGCCTTAATCACTCTGTATCCAACAGCCCTTGTTCTGCCCAGCAACAAAATAAAAGGCTTCAGCAAGTCTTGAACCCAGGACCCTGCACACCACAACCAAAGTGATTTACCACTAAGCCATGGCAGATATACATAAATCAGATGTTATCACAAACATAGCATACAGCAAAAGCAGTCAACAGTACAAAGTATGTACTTATACATGTAGATGTAATAGATATATACCTCTCCCGCTATTATATCTATCTATCTATATAAATATCTGTGTGTGTGTGTGTGTGTGTGTGTGTGTGTGTGTGTGTGTGTGTGTATATATATATATATATATATATATATATATATATATATATATATATATATATATATATATATATATATACACATATGCATACAGCTATACATATATACATTTAGATATAGCTGCCAATATATCTATATACAGCAATATGCGTATGTATATATATATATATATATATATATATATATATATATATATATATATATATATATATATATGTCTGTGTGTGTGTGTGTGTGTGTGTGTGTGTGCATTTGTATGACAGAAACAAAAATAATTGAAAGTATTGAAATGTAGTGGGACTTGATCTGATCAGAAGTGTGTCATATTAACACCTACAGTATTGAAATGTGACCCTACTATGTCTATGTTGCATAGCAATTTAGTTTTATTACCTATTTCATTTGATTAAGCCCAAGGTATGTTCCTTGGCCTCCACTCTACTAATTCCCCCGGTGCACCCTCCCAGCACCAGCCATATGTTCATCTCGTTGTTACGCAACCACATTGTTACTCTTCCCATTACCCCCCTGCCCCCCCTTGCGCAACTACCTCCACAAGGCAGTCTGATTACAACCAGTCCATCCAAACCTGACATGCCTCGATCCATAATGTCATGGCCATTGTTCCCTGCAAACCCCAGCACCCATGTGTACATTAACCATCCATCCTCTGGGTGCTAGGGCAGACTCTTCACACCTCTACACATTGACCTCTCTCCAGTGCTAGGGACCCAACATGTATGTCGCCTTCACCCAAGCATATTCAGGCTTCCCTACAGCCTAGTCCATGTTACACACATACAATCTCCACCTTTGGAGATGAGTCAACCCAAAGAATCTATTTGTATTTGTTGGTTTTCACAATTAGGATGGACCTGTCTTGGTTTCATGAGTAGATGTAATGAGTCAACAGTATTCAGCCCACTGGTAGTATCTGGCCACCAGTCTGAGAAGCAATGATATGTTCCCACCTGTACCCAGCCTCATTTCTCAGTTCCATTTCACCGACGATCCATCTTTGACCTTCTTAGCATGTTGCACACCCCCTCGATGTGCACTCAGTAGTTGTTTTCCTGTTGTCTTCCAGGTATACGAGGTGCACACAACCGCAGTTGACACATGACTCATAACAGGTTAGGTACCAGGTATACGTGATGGACACATCCCCTGTATACATGACATTACATGTTTCTCTCTGTTTTACCTTTGTAATGATAATGAAGATGCACACAGCACCTTGCAAGACTACAGGGCCGGCTTTATCATTGGACAGGAACTGTGTAGCTAATTTAAATAAACAGCTCAGAATAAAGTATGTAAACAATGTTTAAATGGTTGCTTGTATTAATGAAACATGTCTTTCTGAATAAGTCTTGATATTAAGTAAGACAAAAGCGCTAGATAATACATGAGTTGCCGTTGTTTTCCTATTAATTCCTTTTGAATGCTTTCCTGTCCCAGAGTTCGTTTTTAGTTATATACAGATATATATCTATAGATATAATAGAGCACATAACAAATACTTATATGAGCACAGGCACCATTAATAGGGTTGAGTGGGCTCAAGCAACATACACCTGACACGTATCAATATTCTAACCCCCCCCCCCCAGCCACACAGGTCTGTCATGGAATACAATATCACCTGGTGCAAATCCCATGACCAGGACCTAACACTTCATGGCCACAACATATTAACAGTAAGCCATGCCACCTGCATGATGTGAGGCTGGTATCAATAACATATACAGTACAGTCTGGCTATTATAGTAAATGTACAACATGGAAGCAATAAAACATTCCTAAGATACATATACACAGGCACAGGTATGCAGATATATATATATATATATATATATATATATATATATATATATATATATATATATATATACACATGTATGCAACATACACACACAGAGGTATGTCTAGGAAAATGCATTATTAGAGGGTGCACACTACACTGAACAGCCAGTATCCCTACAGTTACAACCTCATCAGATGGACGGTGTATGAGTCACTCATACAAAACACAATTGTTGTCTGAAACCTATACCCACAGAGGAGTAAAAGGATGTGACACAACACACAGGTTTGGATACATTTTACAGGTTTATTTGTGTAGTAATGCATTTGCTTATGCCATGTCATATAGTTGTTAGACGTTGAAATACATACACAGAGATGAATGAATCCCTCAGACAGATCATTTATTACAGTAATCAAAAAGCATAATATATGTTGGTGTCAAGGCCAAGGCCTTGAAGTAGTACAACAGGAAAGACAGACTGGGTCACAGGATAACAATCAATCAACAGTGAGTAATGCAGATATACAGGCCAGTGGCCTCTAACTACACTCTTTACTCAATACCTAGATGGAAAAGACAGAGGTTGATGATGGGATGTATCTGTTGTATAACAATGCATAACTGAAATCATCACAATTGCACTCACAAACAGAACAGGCTGTATGGCAGTAATCAGTAGGGCAGCAATGTTCACAAGGTGAAATGTATGGTAAGCCAGCTTACTACTAATATACCTCCCATATTGTAACACCATAGGTTAATTATGGTGCTCCCACCCCCATAGACTGACTTACAGGAACATATAACAATGTTACATACACTGACCTCTACACTGCAGAGGGGCACACATATATATGGTGCATATGTTCTGTGAACCATTATTCATTTACATCATACCTGATAACAAGTCAGTCAGATAACAGACTGCTGGACATGCTGTGTATAGTACTGGCTTTTACTGAGGACATGATTTGCACAGTCTGTGGTTGTGTGTACAGTACTGTTGTCTGTGTACATAGGGCAGGAGTCTGCAACCTTCATTATCCCAGGAGTCATGTCTGTCCCCTCTCCCACCAAAGTAAAGTCATTGGGAACCACAACAGCTAATTGACCTCTTATATGAAGATAGCACTGCATATAAGGTTTCAAATATTGTTATACTATATATGACAAAACTAATTGTATCAGAGCAATACCTAACATCCATCCATGATTGTGTTCCTGTGTTGGCCATGGTTGATCTCTGTGTGTGTTTGTGTGTTGGTGGTGCATTACAGTGTCCATTAATCCTCATATGTACAGGAAGCCACTACAGCAGGTTGTTAGGGCCGCATGTGGCTCCAAAGCCACAGGTTGCAGACCCCTGAGTTAGGAAGTTGAAGACAATCTGTGTAATGTGCATATGTACCTTGGGCAGTGCACAGACTGTTGTAGATGCAATTGTTCTTTGTCCTGTACTATGTGATGTTACATGCTGCCCCAGTGTATGGTACCCTATTTGCTCACATGTCTGTAGGGCCATGCACATGTGTCCCATACCACAGACAGCCAATGGACCTCACTGTGCCATGACCAGTGTATGTACGGTTACTGTGTGAGTGGTACATATGAGGATGGTGTTTATCAGATGGTCATTATACTGTCATATTAAGCTTGTGTAATCACATACCCTGTTGTGGAATATGACTGCAGATCATCCTACTGCTGACACATGTACACCTACAACACAACTGGATAACATTATAAAGACTGCAATCAAGCAGTGTACCTAACAGCTGTAATGCATCATTGCCTGACGACTGCACTACCTGACAAATGTGCCTCACACCCTAACCCCTACAACATGTTACACTGCAGTACTGTGCTACAATGTTGTACAGTCACCATGTGCATAAGAACCATATCAGCCTGTCCCTGCATCGTTGGTATGGATGACAGGGATGGGGCACAGATATCATCATATGCACAGGGTGTGGTGTTGGTTTGCCAGAGGCTAAATGTGACCCATACATTTGACACCATGTGTGTGGTTGAGAGGTGTACTCCGGGGAGCTGGCCGAGGTGATATGGTGTGTGTAGGTATGAGGTTGCCCTAGGTGTGTTTTTGAGAGGGTGTGGGTATGCACGCACACAGATCTGCCATGCAGCTGCCCTACACAGGTGTTTATGGACAGCTGCAGACCATACCTGGCAGGGTGTGCAGTTCAATGCCTCCAGCCAAAAACATGTGGACTGCACCTGCCAGGTGTTTCGTGGGCACATCCAGCTACAGCTCTTGATGTGCTACTCGCACCTGCGGATGACATTTGTCCGCTGGTATCAAACCCTTCCTGGGACTGGCCAGCACCATGTGCACATGGTCTGCTGTGGTGTGGTGTGGACAGCACACCCCCCACACTGCCAGGGGTGCTACTACCACTACAGCAGCCCCTTGGTGTCCTGCCATGTCCACATTGACTACCAGCTGATGGTCATGCTGCCCTATGTCCACGTGGATGTCGCACCACTCCCACCACACATTCTAGCATGGACAGACCACGATCAATGAGGGCCATCATCTCACCAGACCATCTATCCATGAGCTCAGTTACTCCATGGATGGCACTCGCAAGTTCATGGGCATTGTCATTTGATGATGTGAAAGCAGCCCTCTGCAGCCTGAGGGCCTGTCTGTGGTAATGTTCGGTACATGCCTGCACCACCATGACAGCCTGAAACATGCATCTAGTGGTAGCACCTATGTTGCCTCTGCCAGGGGCATGATGTCCAGATGCCCTACCATGAGCACCCTGGGACATCTGCCTATGTGGTGCCCTGCTGGACAACCGGCTATGCCTGCTGTGACCAGACACAGTAGGCATGGTAACCACACTTACCTGTGCACTTGCACTAAATGCCAGCTGTCCCTCCACTATGGCCACTGGTGATGGGGTGCATATAGGCACTGAAACTGTGTGCGAGGGTGTGGTGGTTAAAAGGGGGATGTCAAATGTATGCGCAGTGTTGTCCCTTGACAATCCAACCTGTGCCTCACCCTTAGTATCATCATCATCAACATCATCATCATCATCTGTGACTGTATGGACACCTTCATCAGATCGGCTGCAAGAGGGAATGTGACCCATCTCGCCACCTGTGGGGGAGAACAATAAATGCACTTTAAAACCTGTACATCATTGCCTAACAGTACACACACACACACACACACACACACACACACACACACACACACACACACACACACACACACACACACACACACACACCTGTGTTATACCTACCTGTCAATGGCTGTACAGTCAGTCCCACTTGTATGTCCATGTGTTACCCCACCCTGCATCACACTTGCTAACATACACACATTGATACCACTCATTAACATCACAGTCCCACAAATGGCCCCACAAGCGGACACAACACAAGCCCTGTTGTTACTTTACCTGCCTGACCTGTGTGTGGTGGATTTATATGGCCTCACTGCTGTAATTTGGTATGCACCCTCTGTATGGCCAGAAATTATGTGTATGGCCCCTATATACATTGATCAGCCTGTCTGCCCCTGTGGGAGTGGTTACTGACTTGAAACTGTAGTTTTATTGGCCATTCTGGGTCAGTTCCAAAACTCCTTCATCTTCCTCTCTTAAAACCTGGTTGCCTCGTGGTTTTGGCGTCTTTTCAGGCTTGTTGGTTGTTGGTGAAGCACCCACCAAGAGGAGGAAACGCTGAGAGAAGAAAGGAGCCACTTTTGAGACTTTAAGTATTTTTCCTCTGTTTATTTGCTAAGTTTTTCTGCATAGCCGCCTATTTTGAGCATTTTCTGGCTTGTTAAATTTGATTTCTGCATTAGTAACTGTATTGGAGCACAACCTAGAGCTGTTTACTGAATTTCCTGTTTGCACTTATTTTTAAAATCGTTTTTTTCTCAAAACTTGCATTTTATCTGTCTTTGGCCTAGCACTCTTGTGTGGGTCATTTACTGCACTGTTATAACTTGCTGATACTTGTTAACCTCTGCTATCTCTGAAAAACAAAAACAAAAAAATCTTGCTTTTTTCCCACTTTTCTGAGATCTAAAAAAGTTCATTTACAGGCTTGCTGTTCTTGAACTGTTTGTAAGTTTCTGTGAGGCCATTTTTTGCTTGGGCTAAAGGAAAGTCTCTCTGTTGATCAGTGGCAGTGAAAAACATTGAGCAGCCTGTCTGCCCCTGTGGGAGTGGTTACTGACTTGAAACTGTAGTTTTATTGACCATTCTGGGTCAATTCCAAAACTCCTTCATCTTCCTCTCTTAAAACCTGGTTGCCTCGTGGTTTTGGCATCTTTTCAGGCTTGTTGGCTGTTGGTGAAGCACCCACCAAGAGGAGAAAATGCTGAGAGAAGAAAGGAGCCACTTTTGAGACTTTAAGTATTTTTCCTCTGTTTATTTGCTAAGTTTTTCTGCATAGCCGCCTATTTTGAGCATTTTCTGGCTTGTTAAATTTGATTTCTGCATTAGTAACTGTATTTAGAGCACAACCTAGAGCTGTTTACTGAATTTCCTGTTTGCACTTATTTTTAAAATCATTTTTTTCTCAAAACTTGCATTTTATCTGTCTTTGGCCTAGCACTCTTGTGTGGGGTCATTTACTGCACTGTTATAACTTGCTGATACTTGTTAACCTCTGCTATCTCTGAAAAAACAAAAAAAAACAAAATAAAATCTTGCTTTTTTCCCACTTTTCTGAGATTTAAAAAAGTTCATTTACAGGCTTGCTGTTCTTGAACTGTTTGTAAGTTTCTGTGAGGCCATTTTTTGCTTGGGCTAAAGGAAAGTCTCTCTGTTGATCAGTGGCAGTGAAAACATTGAGCAGCCTGTCTATATGTGTGGGGTACTATGTTGCATCCATAATATCTCCCACTAGTCTGTCATGAGTATTTAAAGCTCAGTACATGTCAGATATGCTGCTCCGTCAGCCCATCATGTGACAACTGTAATATTTGGATACACTCCCTGGTGTTGACTAGTACTTCCACAATGCATCCGTAGAGCTGTATACATGGGTTGTAGGTGGCCTCTCTGCTGACTGCAATATTAAGTGTGTACCTGGAGTCTACCTTCCCTCTGGATGCCTGTTCCATGCTACAGACCATATTATACAAGTTGCTGTCCTGTGAATACACACATGAGAGGTATTCCTGGTGTGTAATGTGGCAGTCCATATCCATGTCCTGCACGGTCATAAAGGGAGGTACAGCCATCTGAACACACCACAATCACACGTGCATACGTGGCCACACACACAAACACACACGCATCCTACATGCATCTACCTCCCTCACGTTCAAAAGAGTGACCTTGCATGCAACCTAAATAACCACCAAGAGGAATGCACACACATACAGGTGAGATTGCACATTGATTGTACACACAGTCACCCTATTACCCATCTGCCAACATGCGGAACATATGGTACAGAACAGCATGCAGTTCAGCTATAGTCAATCCATGCTAGCAACAGTATACATGTGTGTGATGCTTGTGCTGTGTCACTAGGTGATGCCCCTTCCCCTGGATACCACTGCACCCATGTAGACAGTATTGCTGTGCACCTGTTCTGCACCCTGCCATGTTCTGTTTGCCACAACGCACAGGTGTACAACCCATTGTGGAATGTGTAGTACTGTGTCAGTTATGTCAGCTTTACTTCTCACAGCCCCTATGTTTTTCAGCAACACATACCTGGGATAATATGTGGACAGTTGTCATTGGTGAATGCCTGATGCCTGATGTACAGCTGTCAACATAAACAAACCATGTATGACCACTGCAATAGTCTTACACTGAGAACTATCAGTGCATACCGTGACTATGAGGGGGTGTACACACCTTTATTTATTTCACACACACAACCATGATCTACCATGGGACCACATCACTGCATATCTTAGTAGTACATGAGCCTGGTATGTCACATATGTCCTGTGCTTTCACATACAGTGTCTACAGATGGTGTTAGGTGTGCAGCTGCTGACCACAATGCATACACAACATGTGGGCATATGTGTGCACACCCCTATCATGACAGTTTATCACACCTCTTGTTGTGTGTACTACAGCAGTCATTGCTCCTGGCAGGGGTATACCAGCATGGGCCATGTGCATTTGCCAGTTTGCCAGTCTATGTTCAGTCTGCCCTACACATGTCCCCCTATTCTGCATGATTGCAAGGTCTACTCATGTGCACATACCATGATGTTCACACACTGCCATCACTATTGCTGTGTGCGTAGGGTTATGGCTGCCACAGGTCCTGACCCTGCTATGTACAGAGAGAGCCATTCCTACCATCCTTAGTTTCCCAGCTGCAGTGCACTGGTGTGTCATGCTGTGACCCCCCTCCTTCTGCTCTTATGCAGATGCATGACAAGTAAGCCCTACACATGTGTGTCACTTTGAGTGTCCTATACACTGAACACCACATGCTGCTGCCTAGACCCAAATGATAATGTGGAGTACTGTAATGCCTTATGCCATAGGGCAACTCTGCAGCAGTTGCCATTGTCTTACAGGTATATACACTGCTGTTGCACTGTAGGTGGGTGTTGTTCAGAACATGTCAGTACAGTAGGCCATGGTTACCACCAGCAAGTTACTCCCTGTGTACACATTCCGCAATGACAGGATGTTAGCATGCAGCTGTCTGACATTTTATTTATTTTATTTTATTTATTTTATTTTACATTTGTTAACCGGGATAGTCCGACTGGATGTGAGTCCATTTACAGCGGAGGCCCGGGGAGAAAAGCTCCAAATTCTTATAGAGAAGAGATAAGTGTACATTGTAGGCAATGCTCTACATTATTTAAGATTAATAATAAACATATTTATGTACACCTTATTTTGCAGTACAACTCAACAATCACTTACATTTAAAATACACACGTTTTTATATCAGCTTCCATGTATGATAAAGAGGTTTCTGTGTGTATAACAGAAAACAAGCAAATACTGGTAAAAGATGACTTTACTAGTAGGAAGACAAGAGTTAAGAGTTAACCTGAAAAAGGGAATTACATTTTATAGTGGGAGTTCCTGAGTTGGTAGCAGAACAATAGGAGACTGCATTAATCATTGATGCAGTGGGAGTTACTGAGTTTGTAGCAGAACAATAGGAGACTGCATTAATCATTGATGCAGTGGGAGTTACTGAGTTTGTAGCAGAACAATAGGAGACTGCATTAATCATTGCTGCAGTGGGAGTTACCCTTCCAATACTGCCGTCATGCTCTCCCCTGTGAGACCGTGCATTTCACAGCAACAATACATGCACATGTACAGCATGCATTCAGGGTAGGTGTGTTAGATGTGTGCATGGCATATACCATCACCATTACATATGTGTTGTGTTGGCAAGCATCTACATAAAACATACTCACCAGCTACAGGTGCTGCCTTGCTGTTATCCCAGAGGGACCTACATAAGAGGGTGAGAGAAGAAAGGTAAGTGGCCACACCTGTGGCAGTGCTACAGGCTGGGTGCAGTATTACCATACATCAATGGTACATTCCCACAATACTACCACATCTGGACATCTGCTTATCACTACACTGCAGCAACACAATATATCTATGACATGTCAGATATGCATGATCTACCTGTACCAATGGGGATGTTTACACAACAGTGGTCTACTGATGTGCTCTGTGTCCATACCTGCATGCTCCTCGGCCATTGTGTGGGTGACACCCACCTCCACGATGTACAGCAGTTGGTGTAGACTGTTGGGATGGGCAGGTGCCACAAGGCTGGCAGGAAGCTCCTCCACACGTGTTGGTGGGGATGGATGGCATGGCCCCCCTCCGTGGCAAGGTGATCCCCCTGGAATTCAGCAGCACAGCGCCAGACATGGCAAAGCAGGTCACTGCAATGATGCCAGACCTGCTCATATGTGCGATTGTGATGTCCAACATCATTGACCTTGTGGAATATGTCATTCCACAGGGCAGACTGCTCCTGCAGCTCATGTGAATGCCTGCCAAACAGCTCAGCATAGTGCTGGATCATGTATGTGAACAATATCTCATTTTCTTCATTTGAGAATGCGGGCAAACGTATATGTGCCATAGGGTTTGTAAGACATAAAGATGTAAACAGGTCTGAGCAACTCATACAGCAAGGTTACCACAGTTCGTAATACACATCTCTGTCACCCCCCATATCAGCTTCAACAGACTGTACACACAGCTCATTAGTTATGGCTACAGCTTAACTTGCAGTTGGACAGATATTGTATTGTACCACACCTTCTGCTATGTGATTGTAGCTATGTCCCCTGTGTGGACACTATCATTGCTGGCCTGTTACACACTATTCACCTGCATGCCATTGTCAGGGCTACTATGGTTACATGTATGCCAGTGGTATGGCTGATCTGTGATTGCTGCACAGCTGTCAGTCTATGTTATTGGGGATATCTGTGCATGGTGTTTGACATGTATCAGGATTGTGGAGACTATTACTACCACCATATGTTCTATAACAGTGACACAATAACATGTATATGTTCTATTGGCCAGCAGATCCAGGTCTCCACAACCATCTGCCCATGATACCTGGCCACATCACATGTGTGTCTCAACATAGGGCCTCCTCATGTACTTTTAGAGCAATACCAGCAAGTGAAACCTCCCAGGGCATGTTGCCCCCCCCCCTCAGGGCACACAGACATGTTCCTGTCCCCAATGCTCAGGTCTAGGGTCTGTGCCATACCAGCCTCCACAGACACATGAGGGATGGACTACATCAGTCTGAAGGACACAGTACACATTCACAGGGCCAACATGCTCATCCTGCTCAGCCTCCAGACCAGGCATCTTAAGGACGTGGACTGCTGTTGTAAGTAGCATTGGGTGGGAGGCTTGTTCGCATTGTGGCTATTTTGGGGCCCATGGGGCATTCACATCACAGAACACACACACCATCCATGGTGTTTAGCCACCACATGTGTCACATACCACCCCTGTAGACTGTCCTCTATATCTACCACTTCTGACCACCTTCACATGTGTAGCTGCCATACTTCCCCATATTCCCATTGCATACTTCACAGATGGGGGCTATGTGGTGCCAACGAGGGAATAACATGTGACATACCCCTCCATGGTGCACACACTGCCAGCTGTAGATATCTTTGTGTATTGCTATGTGTACTGCTGCCTCACACATAGCATGCATCACTGTGGCAGTAATATAGGGGACATGTCTGTACAGACATATATGTTTGTGTGTGTGTTTGCATTTATGTAGACATGTGCATATAGGTATATATCTATATATGTGTAAATATATGTGATGTATATATGTGCACATATATTTGTATGCACATAGGTATATATATATATATATATATATATATATATATATATATATATATATATATATATATATATATATTTCTGGACATACATGCTGATATAAATTAATATCTGTATATATTACATATGTAACATATGTACACATATGCATACCTTTATGTGGGGTACATTCAGACATCAGCTCCACAATCTCACCACACCTTCCTGCACAGCTGCAGTGTTCTGCGTTGCTGCAACACAGAAAGGTGTCACATATGCAATTGGCCTGACATTAGTGGGGTATATGTAGACACCTATTGTAGGTAACCATGTTGCACACCTATGGCACCCCGGCATGCTACAATACAGATTCACCTGAGTATCCTGCAACTGATGGCCTGTGTCTGCCACATGGCCATCATAATATGACTGTTTGTAAGTGTCTGAGCGACCAGGTCTCTCTGTGTTGGACGGACGCCTTCTAGCTTACATTTGTTACATAGAACTAGCCAGTTTTTCAGTAGCAACACTCAAGTCTGTTTCCTTGAGCTCAGCAGTTGTTCACAACTCGATCTAAGCACTAATTAACCTTCCAATTACTACATTACTCAACTTTCCTCACTTGTCTTGGTGGGCACAGTTTATAGTACTTAAAAAATAGGCACATATCCAGGCATGTGTAAGGATCAAGTCCCAGTGTTTTCTCCTGTCTACCTGCTGAATCTGGTCATCTTGGGCAATGCAGCTATTGCCTCATGTACACAGACAACCTTCTCCTCCTACCACCCAACAATACAACATGTGAGAGATGCAGTTATATAGCCAAACTGGAATCAAACTTCTCTTCACCCAAGACTGGACTAGACAGTCAAGAAGAGGAAGTAAACACTTGCACCACACCACACTCACCACATAGTCCCTGAAAACATACACCACCAAAACACACACATAGAAACACAAAGACAGACCTACATTAAAATAGGCTCTCAGTAAACACCTGCCCAAGCAACATGGACCTCCAAAACAGAAATGCAACCAACCTCCACCCCTGAACACAACCCAAATGACACATAGCCCACAAAGCCAGTGTGCCACTCAACCACAGCACATAAGGCATAACAACAAACCCAACACTCTAGTCATAGCGGACTCTATAGTCAGACACACTGATGTTCCACTCACCAGGCTACACAAGGAGAAAGTAACTGTCAGCTGCCTGTATGGTGCCAGGAACCAACACATAACGCATGCACTCAGGTCACTCCAGAACAAGTACAAATATGACTGTCATTCTCCATGTGTGTGTGAATGACCTGAGACATAGCATGGTTCATGATAAGGGACATGGAGGAGCTGTCCAATCTTGTAGCCCAGGCAGGTATGACACTAGCCCTGTGTAGCATCTTGCCATCACCCAGAATGATACCACGGTACAATGACAAAATGATTAATGTCAACAACTGGCTCAGCTTCTTGTGTCATTCTAAGGGGATCCAGTATCTGTCTGCCTGGAATAACAAAATGGACAAACCACAATCCTCTGCCAGAGATGGCCTGCACCTGTTGCCCCTGGGATTCCCGGTACTGGCTAAGGCTGTCAACATCTCTATAGTGCCTTTCTTAGGGAAGGTTCAAATGACAAATTCACCACTGTAACAGGTACAAGCAAGCAAAATCTGAGGGTATTGCTACTCAATGCTAGTAGTCTACACCTCAAAATGCACTCACTCAAGACACTCCTTAGAATGGAGAACATTGACATATGTGCAGTGACAGAGACCTGGTTCAAGGATCCAGAGAGTACCCCTGCATTACCAGGCTCTAATTCATACCACACCTTTCGGCCACCTAACCTGGACCAAAACACTTAAGGCAGAGGTGTGCCATATTCATTGAGGATATACACACCTCCAGGCTAATTGCTCAGCATAATGCATCTGAGATTATCCAAGTGCAACTAACTCTGGGCAAGGCTGCAATCCAAACTGTAGCCTGCTACAGATCACCTGTCATGCCCCAGGATTTCCACTCCTCATTTCTTGATACAGTGAAAAATATTAGGGTACAACCTAACATCCTAATAATGGGCAATTTCAAGTACCTCACCATTAACTGTGAAAAGTAGTCATGTACCAACTCTTGTGCTCAACGTTTTCTGGAATTCATCAATTCCACTGCCTTGGATCAACTTAGCCACACCCACACCAGGGGTAGCTATATCCTAGACCTGGTCATTACTAACATGCTAAACTGGTGCTCTACACCACAGGTTAATTCCTTGTTGGTCAGATCTGAACACAAGCCCCCAACCCCTATTAGGGAATCCACTGTTAATACTTTCTCCAAAGCCAACTTCACACTTCTTGAGACAAATGTGGGAAACTTCACGACACCCATGCTGACAGACAATAGAAGTATGACTGCTGAATCCTACACAAATGCACTTTATAAGCACTTACATGAGTGCATGGATCATGCAATCCCTAACAGAACAAAGATGCTATCCTCCAATGAAATGAAAGCCAATCTGGTGGTTCCCTGCCATAAACAAACTCTACAACAGAAGAAATACATGGTTGCAAAACAGCGTAAAACCCCATGATTGGAGGAAGTGCCTGGTTAGCCTCAGTAAGAAGCTTGAATCCCTCATAGGGTCCACCAAATCTAGCTATGTAAACAAAATCGCCACTGCCTCTGAGGACAGCCACTAAGCATTCTATAGCTATATCAAGACTCTCAACGACAACACTCACATCTGCTCTGTCTTATAGCACACTTGCACTAAATCTACAGAACCCACTGATATTGCTAACATCCTGGCAGATATGTTCATTGCTGACCTTACCCCCTCTCATACCCTAAGGGGCCCATCTCTATACCAGAGGAATGCAAAGTTCCTGTACTCACGGCTGCACAGGGAAGCACACTCTCCAAAGGCAAGAACACAACATCCATGGCACCTGACAACATCCCAGGCTGCATTCTACTTGAACTACAAAACAAACTGGCACACCACCTACATACCATGTTCAATCATAGGCTCATCTCAGGCTATCTGCCCACTGAATGGCGCAAAGCAATGGTTATCCCACTCCACAAAGGGGGAGCCACCACAGACCACAGGACCTACTACCCCATTAGCCTGACAAGCATGGTCTGCAAGGCTATGGAATGTATCGTCATGGAACTTATAAACAATGACATTGGTAATCTCCAACCTCTGGACCTCACCCAATTTGGGTTGGTAAAAGGCAGATCATGTCTCCTGCACCTGTTAGTCTTCTTGGAAGTGGTCAACAAAGCTGTAGATGAGGGTAAGGTGGTTCACACAGCCTATCTCAATCTCTCCAAGCCATTCAACATTATCCCCTACTCTGGAATTTTATAGAAACTCACTAAACTAGGTATACATCCGTATGTGACAAGATGGTCTGCCAACTGGCTCACTAACAGAACCCACACTGTGAAGGTAGCAGACTCCAAGCCCAACATCAGACCAGTAACAAGTGGACTACCACAGGGTTCAGTGCTGGGTCCTCTCCTGTTTAGTATCTACTTCTCTGATGTACATACTAACACAGAAGGTCTTTGGCTAACGAAGTTCGCAGATGACTGCTGACTAGGAGCCATACTCAACACTCCAGACAATATGGACATCCTACAAAAAGGCCTCGCTGGGACAGATGGCTGGTGTCAAAGCCATGGGCTGAAGCTGAAGGCCAGCAAGTGCATTGTCATCCCTTTTGGTGAGAACTCTGTACCCATGAACTAACACATAGGCAGTAGTCAACTTAACACCAAAAGTGTGATAAGAGACCTTTGGACACAGGTGGACAGTAGTCTTTCCTTTGATAATGACATTGCCAGAGTAGTCAGAAAATCCTTCTATGTGGCACACCTCATCACAAAGGGTTTGTCATCTGGGGAAAATAGGTCATTGTTCCACTCTAGTCATCACTCGTTAGACCCATTATAGAGTACAACACCCCTATTGGTATGCACCTCACAAGACATGTACAGCAGCTGGAAAGGCCACACAACTACCTCACATAGAGGATTACCAACCTCAAACAGATGCCCTACACACACCTTATCAATAAACTGCAGATTTACTCTGTCACATATCACCTACTCAGAGGTGATTGCTGCCTAACATATACAGCTATGTCACACCCAGAGCTTTTGGACATGCTCCACTTAAAGTTATCCCAATCCCTCTGAGCTGCACGCTGTATGGACCTACACCTTGTCACCACAATAAACAAGACATGCTGGAGGGATACATTCTGGTCTCAGATACTTCCCGTACTGTGGAACTAACTATCTATCTATATCAAACAAAGCTCCTCAGTAGCACTCTTCAAGTCAGATCTTGATGGTTGGCAGGGAGATAGGGATTTCACACCAGGGATCACTTCTGTGGCTCTGCTCGACAGTGGCACAGGAAATTATAGTTCTTGGGTAGCAAAAGCCAGGGTAACTTTTGACTAGGCTTCTATAGACCCTAGGGCCAATAGCCTAGTACCTACCTCCAAATCTATGCACCTACGATGGCATAACATGTACCACCAGCTATTGTCCATGTAATATACATACTTCCAGTTACACAACACACACTATGATGGTTTACATCCTATCTGTCAGTGCTGACCTGCACAGTTAAGGGCTATGGCCCACTACCCACAGCGACAGACACTAGTGTCCGTCACACTTGTTCAGTTGAACATCATCACAACAACACATGATGGCACATATAGCTATTTCAAAATTATCTATCTCATTATGATGGACCAGGTACTACATTCTATTACATGTATATGCACTTCACACACCTCTTGTTGGACAGCTGTCTAGTTGAATAGCAGCTGGCTAACTGGCTGTGACTTAAGCTTTTAGTTTGCAGAGCTTTTTTTTGGTTCTGGTTCTGGTTCTCTCTCTCTTTCTCTCCTTCTCTCTCCAGTAAATGGATTGAGCTGCTTTGAATAGATTGCATCCTGGCTTTAGTAGGTGATGCACATGATCAGGTAATGGCCTCTGCACCAATCAGTGTCCTCCACTTGCTAACTGCATGCAGCTTGCTGTGTAGTACTTCCAATTACCACTGTCATGGCAACCAGCTACTATAAATCCCTACATTGTGTGGGTGTGGTCCCTTTACCTTTCCTGTATGATGGACATCCTCCTGTGTGTGGGCATCAGTGTTACATATGGCAGGTAGCAAAATATCTTACAGGAGGACCAACATATTCAGGCCAGCTACATATTTTTAGGTGTTTCCAGAACTACAGCAAAGTGTGAGTAGAGTTGTGTTATCCTTTGTATAGTACTGGTGTTACAGGGTGTGTATGTACATATTAGTTTACCTTGGAATGCAGTCTGTCTGCAGAGCTCTCAACTGTGAGCCTATCCTCTTGGCGGCCAGAGCTGTGCCTATCATGTTTTGGCTGTCCACCGCACAGGTCCTGTGTCAGATATTTTACTGGCAGTGTGTGTGTGTGTGTTGAGTGCTATCAATACAAGGCTACATCCATTGAACTTTCTAACATAAATCCCATGACTAAGGGTATATTGCAGACTATCCTGTAACACCAGTGACTTGCTGAGTGCATGGCAGTGTGTGTGTTGAGTGCTATCAGTACAAGGCTACATCCATTGAACTTTCTAACATAAATCACATGACTAAGGGTATGTTGCAGACTATCCTGTAACACCAGTGACTTGCTGAGTGCATGGCAACAGTTGTCCAGATATGGGCCTGTGTTCCAGCCTCTGTCCTGCACCTACATACCAAGCTTTGTGTGGGTATCAGGGGTGAGCTGACTTAAGGTATCTGGATGTACAGTACCATATACTTCACCTATATTTGCATTACGTACATTAAGTGGGTTGATGCAGGCCTACTGCTTCCTGCCATACAGAGTGTTCTGTTTGTCAGTGGGCTTGTGATGGTGTTGGTTATGCTTGTTATGTAACAGTTACGTCCCATTTGGTTAACTGACGTACTTACCACCTACTGAATATGTACAGAGTGTACATGGCCTGCTGAAATGTACACCTGCATTACTTACTGTTCATTGTTTGGTATCCTGGGGCCCAGTCTGTTTTTACTATTGTCACATCTGCAGGGCTTGGCATGAACAGTAACAGTTGTGATCCTTTCCAGAATACTGTATTAGTATAACTGTTTCACATTTGCATTACCCTGTTTATATGAATGTCAGTGTCTGAACAGCTATATGACATGGCATCTAGAACTGTTATAGTACACAAATAAAGGTGTTCCATTTATACAAACCTGTGTGTGGTGTTTTTTCCTATAACCTCTCTGTGGGTATATGTTGCAAGAAACAATTGTCATTTGTATAGGTGGCCCATACAGTGTCTAGGTGTTCAGGTGTTAACTGTAGGCATAGCGGCTGTTCCATATTGTGTGCACCTTCTACATATGTATCTTAATGTACATATCGCTGAGTGTGTATGTGTAGTCACATGTATATCTATATGTACAATATATATATATATATATATATATATATATATATATATATATATATATATATATATATATATATATATAAATACCTGTATTGTATCTGCATATATGTGTCTGTGTATATTTATCCTGGGGCTGTTGATAGCTTCCACATTTTACATTTCCTATGGGAGCCAGACTGTACTGTATGATATGTTAGCATTAGCAGCCTGACATCGTATAGATATATATATATATATATATATGTAGCTACATATATAGAGATATATAAAAATATGAGTGTAGATGTAGGAATTTGCATGTATATATATTCATATACATATATATATATATATATATATATATATATATATATATATATATGGGTCTACTACTAATTACCGACATGACGATTCCCCGACGGAAAACTCCCCGATGCCAGATGACCGACATCACACAAACCCGACAACGCAAAACACCGAACACCATTACACCGAACACCATTACACCGACACACGGAACGTAAACAACACGCGACACTACATAGCATACACACTAGGCCTGACCCAAACCCTAACCCTAAGGTCCGACACTATCGCACACTTCACCTACCTGCACCCTAACCCTAACTCACTTAACCCACCCCTAGCCCAAGCTCCGACACTAACGCACTCATCACCTACCTGCACCCTAACCCTAACTCACTTAACCCACCCCTAGCCCAAGCTCCGACACTAACGCACACTTCACCTACCTGCACCCTAACCCTAACTCACTTAACCCACCCCTAGCCCAAGCTCCGACACTAACGCACACATCACCTACCTGCACCCTAACCCTAACTCACTTAACCCGTCCCTAAACTACAGTCCCTCACTAGCACACACTTACCTTACCCGAACCATACCTCCGACACGAACACACACTCACCTTTCCCACAGCCTAACCCGACATCCCACAATCTCGAGGACTTACCTGACCGCTCCTAACTCCGTCACCATCGCACACTTACCGCGCCGCGATCGCACATTCCCTTGTCGGTCTTTCCGCTGTCGGCAAATCACCCTGTCGGTACACTTACCTGTCGGTCATCTGGCGTCGGTGAGTTTTCCGTCGGGGAATCGTCGTTTCGGGCATTAGTAGTAGACCCATATATATATATATATATATATATATATATATATGTCTACATATATCAATATGTTGCATGTGTTTAGATATTACATTATTTACAAATAGACATACATATACCTAATTAACTACATTTCCTATA
Source organism: Protopterus annectens (assembly GCF_019279795.1). Lineage (NCBI taxonomy): Eukaryota > Metazoa > Chordata > Ceratodontiformes > Protopteridae > Protopterus > Protopterus annectens. The sequence goes on from NC_056735.1 coordinate 1,288,046,356, forward strand.
CTGTTAAATGACTGTGCTGGATGTTATGTCTGTGATAACATCAGATTTACATATATCTGCCATGGCTTAGTGATAAATCACCTTGGCTGTGATCTGCAGGGTCCTGGGTTTGATCCTTGCTGAGGCCATTTATTTTGTTGCTGGGCAGAACAGGGGCCATTGGATGCAGAGTGATTAAGGCACTTTTAAGCAGTTGTGAGTGGTTTTGAGCAGATTTGAGCGACGGTAAGCACTGCTAACCTCCGGTTACAGTTTCTTACACTCAGTTAGCTTCTACTTTGCTTAATCTGTGTAGGCAATGCTTACCTCCACGCAAACGCACTTAAACATGCTTACTACTGCTTATTTGTGCTTATACCTGCTTACTAGGCCTTATTCATTATGACACTGACACTTCACATGTGCATTTAATGCAGCACTCCAGTTCACATTTAAATGTTATTATGTAGGTTATAAGGCAATAAGTTGTTAAAATATGTTCATATACAGATTTCAAATGGAAAATGATATGTGCTATAATGGGACTTGAACCGGGAATGACTGTTCGTTAGGCGGATGCTTTGACCACTACACTATTGCTGTACAGCTTCATTTGCATATATATTCCTTGTTATCCTCTTCAGCCTTTTCAGCTGCTTTAACCATAGCTAAGTGATGGGCAAGGGTTTCTGTATTTTATTTATATGTACTGTTGCTGTTGAACACATGACTGTTGGTGGGGATATGCGGACATCTATAAGCGGTCTCGCTCATTTATTTACACATTCTTTTGTTCTACTTTGCAGGGGTGTGTTTATTCTGAGAGCTCTACTCTCAGACACACCCCCTGCATTCGTCCACGCTTGGTGTAGCATTAAGAGTTCAGGCAGCGCACCTTCATTAATATGCATGGCGTGCTGCTGTCCTCCTCTTAAACTACCACTTCCATGCAGGACTAGATTAGTCCTGCACGGAAGATTAGTAAATCCGGGGGAAAGAGAAAACTGACATAATACTTTCAGAACACTTACAAAATGTTAGCCATGAACCTTTCCTCCAAACAAATATTAGTTTAAATGGCTAACATGTCAGAAAATAAAGAAATGCATGATTTATTTAAACAATAGTTCTGCAAACCCTAGAAAACCCAAACTCAACAAAATGGTGACTAATGATTTAAACAAATATTCATTCCAGTGTACCACAGAAGTCATACATCAGAGGTTTCTACTATTTATCAGTCCAAACCTCAAGAAATGGATAAACTTTATTAATTCTATACAAGGTTCACAATTCCTGACAATCATTTTAAAACAAATAACCACATATGTACATCAAATCACATTCCCATTTTGCATTGTCATTTATACATGTTTCATAAACACCAAAACAAGCAAACAAAAAGGTCCATCAAACTTATACAAGGACCCCGCAAGCTATCCTTAAATGTGACTTAAACTCATATTTCCATTTTATATTTCCATACACAGAACATCAGACAAAAAGCTAAATAATTCTCACAAATTAATACAAAGACCTCAAGGTATCATTATAAGTCACTCAATTCCATAAACCAAACTCAAAGACCAGCAAACAAAATTATTATGTAATAAATAAAACACCATTAAATACACAAGGCAGCAGCAGCCCCTATAAATCCCATCACTGTTCTGCTCTCAAAAAACTACATTGGCTCCAATTCCCACATCTTCTGACCAAATGTCAGTTGATCCAAGCTTTCCGAATTCTTAATTCTAACTCTGACTGTCCAACTCTGTACAACCTGACCTGCTGGTACACCCCTCCCCGATCCCTGCGCATCTCTGTTAAACTCTGTCTACAAGTCTATAAACCCAATATTAACATAGGTAAATACTTTATAAACACTCCATCTCCCTTATTTGAAATAATCTTCCACTCCATATTAGAAGTCATACCTCCCTTCCTAACTTCAAACATGACCTTATTTTGTACCTAACAACCCTATATGTACCTGTAACCATCCTACTTAACTCCTCCCTTTCCATATTCCCATTTCTTCACTAGGCTTATCATTAAGACCTTTTTCCTCTGTCTTATCTTACTTTGTCTGCTCTTCTTTCTATACCCTCCCTCTTTATATAATTTACTTTATCCAATCTACTCTTCTTTCTTTATCCTCCCTCTTTATATAATTTACTTTATCCTACTGCTCCTCTTTCTATACCCTCCCTCTTTATATAATTTACTTTATCCTGCTGCTCTTCTTTCTATACCCTCTCTCTTTATATAATTTACTTTATCCTACTGCTCTTCTTTCTATACCCTCCCTCTTTATATAATTTACTTTATCCTGCTGCTCTTCTTTCTATACCCTCCCTCTTTATATAATTTACTTTATCCAATCTACTCTTCTTTCTTTACCCTCCCTCTTTATATAATTTACTTTATCCTACTGCTCTTTTTTCTATACCCTCCCTCTTTATATAATTTACTTTATCCTGCTGTTCTTCTTTCTATACCCTCCCTCTTTATATAATTTACTTTATCCTACTGCTCTTCTTTCTATACTCTCCCTCTTTATATAATTTACTTTATCCTGCTGCTCTTCTTTCTATACCCTCCCTCTTTATATAATTTACTTTATCCAATCTACTCTTCTTTCTATACCCTCCCTCTTTATATAATTTACTTTATCCTACTGCTCTTCTTTCTATACCCTCCCTCTTTATATAATTTACTTTATCCTGCTGCTCTTCTTTCTATACCCTCCCTCTTAAATAATTTACTTTATCCAATCTACTCTTCTTTCTATACCCTCCCTCTTTATATAATTTACTTTATCCTGCTGCTCTTCTTTCTATACCCTCCCTCTTTATATAATTTACTTTATCCAATCTACTCTTCTTTCTTTACCCTCCCTCTTTATATAATTTACTTTATCCTGCTGCTCTTCCTTCTATACCCTCCCTCTTTATATAATTTACTTTATCCTACTGCTCTTCTTTCTACACCCTCCCTCTTTATATCATTTACTTTATCCTACCGCTCTTCTTTCTATACCCTCCCTCTTTATCTAATTTACATTATCCTACTGCTCTTCTTTCTATACCCTCCCTCTTTATATAATTTACTTTATCCTACTGCTCTTCTTTCTATACCCTCCCTCTTTATATAATTTACTTTATCCTGCTGCTCTTCTTTCTATACCCTCCCTCTTTATATAATTTACTTTATCCTACTGCTCTTCTTTCTATACCCTCCTCTTTATATCATTTACTTTATCCTACTGCTCTTCTTTCTATACCCTCCCTCTTTATATAATTTACTTTATCCTACTGCTCTTCTTTCTATACCCTCCCTCTTTATATAATTTACTTTATCCTACTGCTCTTCTTTCTATACCCTCCCTCTTTATATAATTTACTTTATCCTACTGCTCTTCTTTCTATACCCTCCTCTTTATATAATTTACTTTATCCTACTGCTCTTCTTTCTATACCCTCCCTCTTTATATAATTTACTTTATCCTGCTGCTCTTCTTTCTATACCCTCCCTCTTTATATAATTTACTTTATCCTACTGCTCTTCTTTCTATATCCTCCCTCTTTATATAATTTACTTTATCCTACTGCTCTTCTTTCTATACCCTCCCTCTTTATATAATTTACTTTATCCTACTGCTCTTCTTTCTATACCCTCCCTCTTTATATAATTTACTTTATCCTGCTGCTCTTCTTTCTATACCCTCCCTCTTTATATAATTTACTTTATCCTGCTGCTCTTCTTTCTATACCCTCTGCTTTCTATAATTTACTTTATCCTACTGCTCTTCTTTCTATACCCTCCCTCTTTATATAATTTACTTTATCCTACTGCTCTTCTTTCTATACCCTCCCTCTTTATATAATTTACTTTATCCTGCTGCTCTTCTTTCTATACCCTCCCTCTTTATATAATTTACTTTATCCTGCTGCTTTCCTTCTTCTGACCTTGTATATAGCTATGCACTATTCTTTGGATTACATTTATTTTTCTCATCCATTGTATCCATAAGTTTTGTTTTGCTCTTTATATTGTTAACTTGTCTCTATTTGTATGTATTTGTATGTTTTGTTCGGGGCTTATCCCCTCGGGTCTCCACTGAAAATGGGTAATTTCTTACCCAGTTGGATTAACCCAGTTAACAAATGTGAAATAAATCAATAAATAAATAAAATTACTTATTTTTCTGAGACTCAATTTTTACTAATCATTTCACATTACTGAAACAGATCAAAGAGTAAATTTCATACATTTTTTAATGAAGATTCTCTTTACACAGTGCACCATGTTTCTAACAAGTGAATAATGGCCGCAGTCAAATATTTAAGTTCCACAAATATTGCACATACACACACACACACACACACACACACACACACACACACACACACACACACACACACACACACCGTTTGTGTGTGTGTGTGTGTGTGTGTGTGTGTGTGTGTGTGTGTGTGTGTGTGTGTGTGTGTGTAAAATGTGTTACAAGACTAAATATGATTTTTTTATTAGGTCGAAAAGACAATAAAAAATCGCAGCAAAAACACAGAGAGTGGATAGAACAAGCCAAGACATTAATGAAAAATGATGAGTGCTTTTGCAAAACCACTTTTGCTTCTTCAGATCATACTCAACAACTAAAACACCATAAACTAAATACAAGGTTACTATTCCCCTAGGCCACCCCAACCAATAGACACACAGACAATTATGGCTACTAAGTAACTAATTACTTGATACCACAGCCGGCCTTAGGCATAGGCCAACTAGGTAGCTGCCTAGGGTGCCACTGTAGCAGGGGCGCTTTTCCGGTATTTATTTGGTGTAGGTTGACCAGGATGCGGGCATCAGGTGGTATGGGGGGGGAGCCGTGGAGCCCTTTTGCCTAGGACACCAGTTGACCTAAGGCCACTCCTGCTTGATAATAGTACAATTCAAAGACTAAACATAATTAAGTCATTAGCAGTCTGTCTACTTTTTAAAATTTATTTCTTCAGGCTTCTAGATTTTAAGGCTGGTTGTATAAAAACCTAATAATTCAACCCATAGTATTGATGTGCTCTCAATCTAAATATCCATCTCAACTCTGCCAGTCCTAAAGGATCAGTCAAATCCCTCTCCTAACACTAGGGTGTATAACTTGTAACACTGAGAACATAAAAGTATGCTTCTCTCCTTTCTCAATCATGTGGTTAGTAATGGCACTGTAGTTTAAACCCCTACGTGCACAGTACAGATGGTTTCTCATTCTCGCCCTTAAATACCTGTTTGTTTTACCTTGTAAAACTGATTACAGACTGTGCATAGGGCAACATACACTAAGTTATTTGTATCACAGTCAGCCTTTGCCCTAACTTTGTATGTTCTGCCAGTGTGTGGAAGTACAAATATTGTTGACTCATTGATTAAGTGACAAAAAGAACAAGTTCTACATTTCCTCGTGCCAACCTCCCCTGTGTTATCTAATGTCTCTCCACCATTCCTAGGATAACAAAGTTTGCGTTTTTGCATTTCAAAGACTGTTTATTCTTGAAACCAAAAAGTGGACTGGGCCCACTAACTGGGCTATAGCTGGTTCCACTTGTAACACATGCCAATGTTTCTGTATTATATTCCTAATACCCAGATCATCTGTAGAATCGGTAAGTGAAAATGGTATCTCTTTACATAAGCTATCCTTCTGACGATTACATGTATGGGGTAGTGAAAAATAAGGTTTTCCCAGGCTATTCCTGCCTCTTTTATCTTCATCATGTACTAATGTAATATCAGTTTCCTTATGGCCTCTTATTAAAAACTCCTTCTTAATGTCTAACCTCTCTTTTAGTTCACTATCACAAGTAGTGATCCTGCTGTTCCTTAATGTTTGTCTCTTCAAAATATTTTTAAAGGCATGCTTAGGATGCATGCTTTCATGATGTAAGTAAGTTGGGCGATAAAATTCCTTTCGATATAATCGAGTATACAAGATGCCAGTATCGTCCCTAATAATCTGGACATCCAAAAAAAAATGCTGGAATCTGAAATAGAAAATGTAAATTCTAAAAAGCTACAACTTGTATTTAAATAATTCCAAAAGGCACTTAGTTCTGTCTTTGTTCCCCTGCCAAAGCAGGAATAGGTCTTCAACAAATCTACGATAAAATTTAACAAGTTCCTTTCCAGGCTGTGAACCTAATAGGTGTTTCTCCTCCCAGCAGGTCATGACCAAATTAGCATAGCTATTGGCACATGATGTGCCCATAGCTATACCAGAGGTTTTCCTATAGAAAATATTATCAAACATGCTCCAAAAGATAGCAGATAAAATCTGTCTGTTTAGTTGCTAATACACTTTTATCAAGCAAGACACTTCTAACCATCTGAATCCCTTCTAAATGGGCTATTGCTGTAAATAGTGATTTCACATCTTAAGTCACCATAAATTGAGTCTTTACTGATATTTCACCTTGTGTAAACATAAAAAGATCTTGCAAAAAGTGTTTAGTATTTCTAAGTTACGTGTCACAATTATCAAGAATAGGTCTGAGTTGTTTCTCTATGTATATAGACAAGGGTTCTGCTAACCTCCCCTCCCACCACAATGGGTCTGAAGGGGGTGCCAGCAGATTTTATGTACTTCAGGCATCCCATTTAGGCTGGGTATCAAGGGATTTTTAACCACAAAGTACTGAAAAAGTTCCTTTGATATAAGGCCCATATTTAAACGCTCTGCTAATGTCTTCACCATCTCTTCCTGCAGGCATTCTATATCAAATTAACTCACAGGACTATATGTTTTCTCATCTAGTAACATAGCATTCATGGTGTCAAAATAATAAGCTTTATCCACAATAACCACTGAGCCACCCTTGTCTGCTGGTCTGATCACTATATTAGGTTCTCATTGTAAAGACAACAGTGCCTGTTGTTCATCAAAAGTTAAATTATTATAACTCTGCTTCCCATTTCCCAATAGCTTATATAGCTCATCTTCACATAAACTAATAAATACATCTAGGCCAGGGTGACTCTATGGTATATACTGGCTAGGTTTTTTAAACACAGCAGCATTATTCATTTAATTATTACTGTCACCAAACATTAGTTTTAATGCAGCAGTCCACGTAAACATTCACAAATCTAACATAACTTCAGAGACATCAGCTCATTGAGCTGGTATGAATGAAAGTCCTCTGTTTAAAACATTAACCTCCGCTTCAGTTAACTGTCTGGAGGAAATGTACCATACCAGGTTCATACAACCTGAGTCCACATTTTCTTGAGTGTCCACATGTTTCCTTCCTGGAGTGACTGTTTCTGTTTCATTCTGTCTCATGGCTCTTGTACTTCGGTAGAACTCTTCCCTCTCTTGTGAAAGGAGAGGGGGAAATGAAAAAAATGTCTGTTGAACATTTGAAGGAATAGTCTTCCTTCATACCACAAGCTCAGGCTCTTGCTCATTACCTGAAGGAGTAACCCTCCCTTTAGTGCTTAATCCATGTTCAGCAAGTGGAGTGCTGTAGACAGATGCATCTCCCTGTAGTGCAAGCGGTCCCTCCCTGGGATCAGAAGTAGCTGTTAAGGTTGGTGTCCGTCCCTCCCTATTCATACTGGGAGGTGCTGAAGCTGTTCCACAAGCATTAAGCTGGCTAGTTGCCTGCACAACTAACTCACTACTTCCATTAGAGTAATGATGTTGCTAATGATTATTAGAGACATGAGTAGTACGATGCTCTCTTGGCCACATAAAGACATAGTTATTAGCAAGGTCATTAATGACTCTCTGCAGCTTCTTTTGTTTCTGTATAAGTAGTTTACGTTCATAAAGGGAAACTTGATCTATGAGCTCCCCTATATGAAGATCTGCCCAATTTCCACTAGAAATTTTATACATGTCAAGTTGTTGGTTAATGATTTTTTTGGCTCAGTTCCCTTTCTAAAGGAGTGAAAAAAATCAAGCATAAACTTCATATATGCATAACCTGTGTCTAAGTTAATGTGTTGCCATTTAACCAATAAATAAGGATAGGTTCCCCTTAAGTGGGTATGGTGAACACTTGCAAGCCCCTCGGGATTACCTTAAAGGTGCAGCATGCCTCCAAGTGTAGGCATTGACATTGCAGCCATTTTAGATGGTATAAATCATTCTCCAAAGTCCGTAGTTTGTCTGTTAAAAAAGGTGCATGTTTTTCCATGACATATATCTCACCTTCCTAGTTTAAATGATGTTCAGGGAGTAATGTATTACCTTCAAGTTTGAGGAAATTCTTAAGTCTGTTGGTATCCAAAAAGTTCAGTTCAGTATGAGAAACATAATCCAATTCTACAGGTACACCCTCAGCCATGCTCACAGAGGAAAACCAATTACTATCAGCAGCTAAAAAGAAAAAGTAAATCCTCAGCAATAAACTGCTCGGTTCTAAAAAGTCAATGGAAAAGATAACAACAACCACTGCAGAAACACAGACAGTGGATAAAACAAGCCAAGACTTTCATAAAAAAGGATGAGCACTTTCGCAAAACCACTTTTGCTTCTTCAGATCATACTCAACAACTAAAACACTATGATCTAAATACAAAGATACTATTCCCCTAGGCCACACCAACCAATAGACACACAGACAATTATGGTTGCTAAGTAACTAATTACTTGATACCAGTACAATTCAAAGACTAAGCATAGTCATTAGCAGTCTGTCTACTTTAAAAACTATTTTCACAAACATACCTCTTTACATCACAGAGAACATACACTACAATAAAATTCTGCAACATTATTTAAAATGTTTTAAAACTTATTTCTTCAAGCTTCTAGATTTTAAGGCTGGTTGTATAGAAACATAATCATTCAAACCATAGTCTTGATGGGTTTACTATTATTTGTGCGAATGACATTCTATCAGCTGCAATGTGCCAAAAAACAGAATGTCGAACGCACAAGCACTTTTGCATTAGATAGTCGACTCCACTTATGCGAATGCACAACTGCATTCGCATACGTGGAAATCGACTATCTGCATGGAGATCGTGGTACAGTGGGGAGTGGAAATTCATCCACATCCCCACCGTACTGCAATCTCGGAGTTAGAATATATAAGTAGGAGGGGTGGGGGGGCTGCAGGGGGGCTTGCCCACCTGCAAAAACATGATAGCTGTATAGGAGTTTGATTTACATCAGCTCCTATATCACGTGGTGGTTTCGACAACAATGTCAAGTCAAATGCATCGAGTATTTGGTTCGACATTGTGAAAGGTATTTTTTTTACTTTCACTATTACCATTCGTTTATTTGAACGGAAAATGTTTTTCCATTCGAATAAACAATAGTAAACTGTCTTGATGTGCTCTCAGTCTAAATATCCATCTCAACTCTGCCTGTTCTGTACCATTTTTCAAATCCCTCTCCTAACACTAGGGTGTATAACTTCTAACACCGAGAACATAAAAATTTGCTTCTCTCCTTTCTCAATCATGTGGTTAGTAATGGCACTGTAGGTTAAACCCCTACGTACACAGTACAGATGGTCTCTCATTCTCGCCCTTAAACTCCTGTTTGTTTTACCTGTGTAAAACTGATTACAGACTGTGCATAGGGCAACATACACTAAGTTATTTGTATCACAGTCAGCCTTTGCCCTAACTTTATATGTTTTTCGTATCTGCTACTCAGTCAAAAGACATATTTTAAAATGAAAACTTTTCTTATGGTGAATGATGATTCTGCTGCAGACTACCATGTGTGTAGATTTGGTTACTCTTATAGTAATCATTACCTAAATGGTTAAGTGACGTAGGTAGTGCTTTGATACTCACCTACAAGCTTGATGAGGTGCCAAGTGAATGGCTTTCTGCCTCCATCCAGACATTATTACTATATTAGTTTTTACATTTTCTCTTTACAATGTTCTGTATGGCAGCTGATGACACAATGATGACTGTTGAATGAATGACTTGATGGAGTATGAAGGAGGGTATATCCATATTTTTAAATATGTTGAGGTATTAGAGTTCAACCTGACTGAAAAGGACTTTTTGCTATCCTCATCTGCTTGGCCTGGGTCTTGGCTGGAAAGGTTCCTTGAGACAGACATGTATTTATTTATTTATTTACCATTTGTTTACTGGCTAGTTGAGCTGATCGACTCACCCTTTTCAGTCACAACCCCAAGTACTGACATCAGTACAACAGTGACACTAAGAATATAAATAGATGATTGATTTAATCCAATGATAATACAAATATACATACAACTATAAGACTGAGTAAACATATTCAAGCTGCTATATACATAAGAATAAAAGTATGAGCATAATCACAAAATAGAAAATAATTGTGCCATATGTACAAGTCAGAGATCGTGTCATTTCAATCAGTGGAAAAATAAATAAATAAACAGGTATACATGAATTGCTTACAGAGAATTACTGTACAGAATGGAGAAGCAGTGACTATTCATTCAAGATCCCAAAAGTGTACATATTTGGCTTATTTATATATAAATTATTTTATTTTTTAATGCTTCTAAGGTTTGATTGCTTTTTGCGTCATTGGTAGGTAATTCTTCAGTGTTGGTCCTTGCCTAGAGAACGGTCTTATCCCAATAACATTTTTGAATTTTGGTTTAGCTACTAAAAGAATGCCCCCCTTGACTACGTCTAAGTCACTTCTTACTGGAAGGGAAATATTCTTTTCAGAGTGGTCATTAACCAAATTGTAATATTTTGAAAATCAAGGTGTCGGGAAGCAGAGCAGCCCTGCTTGTAACACATAGGTAGAAGTCTTTTAGTAAATCACAATGATAACTTCTTTGATCACCTAGGAGCACAAATCTGCATAGTTTGGTTTCTGTAGCTTGCAATGTTTGGACATTGTGTACTGAGTAGATGCATGGTAGGGGTAGACTATATTCCAGTTTAGAACCCATCAATGCTTAGCCCTAAAACAGTATGAATGGCTTGAATTACCTAGACGATCCACATCCAACTACTCATAGTCCACAAATTAATATACAAACCAGAACAAAACAAAGCCCTACTAGATTTATAGCACATATACACCCCTGCTAGGCCATTTCAATCTGAAAACAAAATGTGCCTCACTACCTAGAAACCATACCTGTCAACAGGAACATCTCTCTATTCCAGCTATATAGCCCACTTCTGGAACCCTAGTCCCTTATCCCTTAAACATGCTGACAACCCTTCAGTTTCATAAACAATCTAAAACAATGTTAATCTGATACCTGTACTTGCACAACCCTCAAGGTGATTGCATGATCATCTACTCACAATAACTATAGCCTTTTCACTTTAAATTCACTAACTGCTCCATGTCCTAGGTAGTAATGGTTTAACATCAAAAGAAGCTCGCACTTTAATGGTACCATACTACTAAGGTATGCTCTTCTACCTTTTTAGCCAACACTTACTGCTGTTTATTTTCCTCTCTTGTGTCCTTCCATAACATTCTCATCATTCTAATAATAATAATCATCTCTCTGTCTGTGTCCTTAATCTTCCCTCCTGTTCATTACTCCTCCCCATCTCATTCGATTCCTCTGTCTATTTTGTCGCAGAATATTCTATTTCTTTTCACCTCTATACATTATTCAAAGCATAGACAATATTTTGAATAACTATATATTAGTTTACTTGACATAGGCTAGCAGCTTCTGCAGTGTGTTTTGCTACTTGCAATACGTATTGTATTCTTGATGACAATTTATCCTTGTAATAGTTCTGTAAATGTATTTCAATTTGTTTGTGTTTTTATCTTTTGTGGGGTTTTCTCCCCTTGTATAAACATTTTTATGTGCGTTTTTGTGAAGTCTTTCTCCCCGACTCATTGACTTTTCTCCCAGAGCCTACACTGAAAATGGGCAATTGGCTCAGTTGGACTTTCATTGTTATCAAAGGGCAAATAAATAAAAATAAAGAAATAAATTAAGACATTTTTGGCTATAGCTGAATTAGCAACTGGTGAAAGGATGACAGAGATACTACTACAATGCTTTAAGTTGAGAAAGAATTTTAGAAATGATGTTATTAGTGTGAATGGAAAATTTAAGGAAACAGTCATGTGCAAACCACAGGTATTTTGTTCTGAGACATTGAAATGATTTTTTAAATAGGTTGGAACCACAAAATAATTTACTTTAAGTTTACTAGGAGCCGACTGTAGTTGCCTTTCTCACTCAGAAGCCCTAGTCATGTCTACAAAGACACCAGCTGTGATAAGACCATCATTAATATTGTTGTAGACAGTATCAGTAGAAGTGAGTAAAGCCGTCATGGTGCAAAAAGAATTTCTAAACCCAAGGTGCTGTTCATAGAGCAGGCTATTGTTGTTTATACATTTGAAACGTTGCTTGTGAAGTAGTTTTCTTAATGTTTTTGTGAGTTGACAAAGACTGGAAATGGGTCTGTAGTCTTTACCTTTTATGGGTTAGGGGATTTTTGGTAAAGATATTACTGCAGAATATTTAAAGGCTGCTGGCACTATATAACATGTAGCAAACAAGTTAAAACTGTGAGTGAGAGGTTTTGCAATTTTCTCAGCTGATAGCCTGAGGGAAGGTGGATGTAGCTTGTTAAATCTTGACCCAGATCACTTACTTTTAAGATGAGAGAGTTAGTTTGGTTAACTGTGATAGAGATAAAGTGAAAGCTGGTGGTGCAGGAAGCTAAGGGATAGGACTGTAAGGGACAAAGTTCATGGGTTGTAAGGATGATGCAGAAATGAGATATGGATGATAGGAGGCAGTTATATAATACTTAGTGAGGTTAGTATTCATACTTTCCAGCTTATTTGTATGTGCAGTTGAGGAATTGGTGATATTGCAGGCAAGTTATTTTCTTTCTTTCTTTCTTTGCAAAAGAGCTTGGATTTTCTAATGAACATCATTAGTTTTTACCTTAACAAGTGTCTCTGCAGTTACATCCCACTAATTATTCTGCCACGTATTCGTGTTTGCAACAATAATTCCAAAACCATGCTATATACAAAGTATTAAAATATTTCATCTTAAAGCTTAAACTGTATTGATAGTTGACCTCTATGTAGTGCAGATAAAGATATATTATAGTTGTTCATATAATATTAATTTATATTGTTAATAGAATTCATGTTTTTATAAATATCTTGACAACCAACTAGCACAGGCAGAATTCCTTAAACTAATATGAAAGTTTTGGCTGGATGAGTGGTTGCTGAGATATTGTACATTTTTTGCAAAATATTACAAACTTAACAGCTAATGTGTGTTTTACTATGACTTATAAAATTCAGTTTAAAACCTAAAATCTAAAGAATACTACCGCTATAAAATAGTTTGACATTCATCCTTTTTTATTAAACCCTATGGTTCCAGAGATATGAACATTTGTTTGAAATGTGATGACATAATTTGATTCTTTCAAAAAGCTTAGGCGCAGAGCATGGCTTGGATGGAAGTTGAAAGCAGTAGAGTTCTTGAGCTCTGCAGTCTTCATTTTTTCCTGATAGGATGTTTTATTTAATTACACCAACAAAGACCTGTAACCACTAAAATCAGATTGTTGAAGTTGCAAGCTACAAGTTGGTGTAATTTTTAAGCTAAAAATGTTCATATTTTCCTGACAAACTTTCAAATAGAAGGGACATTAAATCCACATTCACAAAGGAAGATGAACAGCTCCAAATGTTCTCAGCAAGAAACTCTAATGAAGAAAGAAATCCAGGTAATCCTTACAACAGTTCAAGACTCCGTGGGTAAAATAGACAAATTAAACTTAAAAGTGAACAATATAAAATAAGATTTCAACAAACAAATAAACTTATTAAATGAAGTATTTAAACAACAAACTACCCAGATTGCTACTTTGGAAGATTCTGTAACAGATATAGACTACAGGTTAACAAAAAAAGAGAAAAACATAGACTTTCTTCTTCAAGAAAACACCCGACCCATTGAAAATATTGACAACATTGAAACTAGAACCAGGTAGAAACAACATAAGAATCAAGAATCTATGGCATCTTGGAGCAGATGGAGGGGGACAATATGATTAATTTCCTGACTTCTTGGATTCCTAAAATCCTAAACTTACCTGAAGCACTATTCTTCAGGATAGAAACAGCACACAGATCTTTAACTACAGCTTTTATATCCAGTAAAAACAGCTATCCAAGATCTATTATTGTAAGATTTATCTCCACTCAGGACAAATACCTTGTTTTAAGAACTGCCTGGTCCCTTGCTCCATTAAAAATTGGTGACCAAACTATCAGGTTTGACAAAGACTTTTCACCCCTTGTAATGTCCAAAAGAACAGCATGTGTCCCTCTAATAAAATCATTAAAATGGAAGGAATCAAAGCACAACTCATATTCCCAGCAAGAATAAGACTATCCCTGCCAGAAGGAAAAAAAAACTTTTGACTGTCTTGAAGAAGCATTCATATTTGTCAAAAAAGAACTTTTTAAGTCAACCTGAACCCATGGATTCTTCAATGAACTTAAAAAGGCAAGCTTCAAAAACTGAGTGGACATGTAAAGAAAAAAGGAACCCAGAGACAAATGTTATACATAACTTCACATTTCATGCAAGTTTTTGTTTTCTCCCCTCTAAATAATGTGGAATCACACACAGAAGGTAATGTCACTTTTTCCTCTCCTATTATCTTTCCCACAACAATGCTAATTTTATAGATAATATATATTACTCAAAATTCAAGTAAATCAAAATCTTATCAAACTGCAAACTACTATTTTATATGTTTCTCTCTTTATATACATGGCATAGCATTGGTGAAATGGTATAAAATTACCTACTCATTTCATATATTTATATATATTTCTTTTATATCTTATACTTATTTCTTCATGTATGTGCCTTCCCTTTCTGTTTTAGTCGTAGTCTCTTAGTATTTAATTACTGCAGGACAGAGAAATGCTTACTGTGTTACTGTTGAGTAATTAAAAGGAAAGTGGTGACATATTATTATTTATATATATATATATATATATATATATATATATATATATATATATATATATATAGTTTACTACTTAACTTCTGCAGTGTGTTCTTTTTAGCTAATATATCATAGATGTGTATGGTTGGTGATTTGGAGCCTTTATTTTAAATATTCATAATTTTATAAGTTATGCTTAAAAACTTCACTAGAAAATTCCTGCCTACTTACATGTTTGATGGAATTTTGACAACTTTTGTGAGAAGTTCAAACTTCTACATGCTTCAGTTATCTCACAGACTCATGAGAAACAATCTGTGCTGTCTTCCAAGAAGTAAGCATGGCCTCTGAATGGGTTTCTCTTGACTGAACTCTAACAGCAAGTCAGATTCAAGAATCATTGGTTGAATTGTGTTTTCATTCATTTAGCAATTTTTATTTATCTAAAAAGTCTTATATGCATGTGTTTTACTATAAATTGTGATTTATTTAATCTGAATTATATTTATATTTAAATAAGAATTACAAATATGTTTCTGACAGTGACAGTTTTAAATGCACCCTTTTTTTTGTCTGCTTTGACTCACTGTCCTGTATTCACCCATAGCAACAAACAATTATTATGGTTAATCAATTTATCTTAGTTAGTCTGTTTAGATAAAAAGAATTTTAAGAAATTGTATACAGCTTCATGTTCTTAGTTTATGCATACATAGTATATTAAATTGAATTTTTCCTTTTGTATGTTTTTAATGTACATGTCATTTCCCTTCTGCTTGCTGTTAACCTGCAGTAGCTAGCAATTCCCAATATATGTCATGACTGGTTAGATTGTGGCTTCTATGAGAGATATAGTAAGCCTGGATATAGTAGATCCATGCAGAAGGTCATTAAAATATATAGTTTTGTTTTCAAATTTAGAGTTTTTATATTGTCTATAACAATTTAAAAAAATGTATCTGCCATAATGAATCAAGGAAAGCACTTTTCAGTTTTACTTATAATAGCAGTCTCCATCAAATGATAATATTTAACATTATATCTATTAATGTCTATGGGTTGAACAACCCCTGAAAAGGAGTAGTGTCAACAAATATTTAATGCTGCATAAAGCAGAGTTTGCATTCCTTCAGGAATCCCACTTAATAGCAGAAGATCTAAACAAATTAACCTTCAAGGATTATAAGATTTTGGTAAGTTAAAACTACAACCACAAAAGAAGAGGTGTCCTAATTTTACATAGAAAATCAATGAGAATTCCAGAAATAGTTGACTCATACTCAAGCAATGATGGTATACTTGCTTTAGTCATAATAAAGCTAAGTAAAAAGATGTACACTTTTGCCAACACCTACTGGATACCGGGTATTGGGACTAAAACTGTGAAAAAAACATTTAGGCATCATAACATTAAAGTCTAAAGGTGAGTTATTATTAGCAGGTGATTTTAATTGTATCTTGTCCTTCACTGATACCACCAGTTCTAAGCCCTTCAAGATGTCTCCTGTTGCCAAGCACTTGAACAACTACATAAAAGACAGAAACCTAATTGACATTGATGGTATAAAAATATTATCCTTCCTGAAGTATTCTCACTATTCTTACAGATTTACAAACCAACATAGAAAAGTCTTTGTAACCAGTTCTTTACTGGCCAAAACTGATAACGTAATGCTGACATCATGCCCTATATCTAACCACAATGCTATCACCTTCAATGTAGCACTTATTACTGACCCCATAAACTTCTGCCAGAGACTACCTGCTTATTTAGTAACAGTACATGGATTTAAAGAATGGTTTCTAGATGAAATAAAGCTTTACCTAGACACCAATAATAATGGAGAGGTTTCAGATATTATCCTATAGGACACTTTAAAGGTAGTCTTATATGGTAAAGTCAAACATTGGTATATATATATATATATATATATATATATATATATATATATATATATATATATATAAAGAAAGAATGAGGCAAAAAACTGGTAGACATACAAAATGAAATTGATGAACTAAACTAAAACTTACATCAAATGACAAATCTGCATTAAATGGCATATGTAAACTGAACAAGAAATATCAGGATAACATGCAGCATAAAATATCAATAAATCTGGAAAAAAATCAGATTACAACAGGGGCGGTTCATGCTATAAGACTGTAAGACTGCAGCCCCCCCATCCTGCAGCCCCCCACCTGTAGAATAAAATTGAAAAATAAAATAAAAAAAAAAAATTCACGGACACCACGCATGCGTGCATGGTTCCTGAGAACTCCATGCACGCATGCATGCTCATTCCAGAGCTCCAGACTGCTCTGTTAGGCAGTCCAGATAGGAAAGGCAGGAAACTCCGCCCTTCCAGCCCAGAGGTCTGTGTGGTGACGACCGCACAGACCGAAAGAAGGATGGAGGCTCCAGCCTACTACTCTCGTGGGACTAGCCATCTCTCACGGGAGACCCATGCGCGGGCAGCTGTTTTGTAGAGGGAAACCCATGCGTGGGCCAGGGGATTCATGGATCGGCGGCTGTTTTGCGGAGGACTTAGCTGCAGAGGATTTGCATTTTGTGGAGGACTTAGCTGCAGAGGATTCACGTTTTATGGAGGACAGGTACTGGATTTGCATTTTATGGAGGATAGGGTGTGTGTGTGTGTGTGTGTGTGTGTGTGTGTGTGTGTGTGTGTGTGTGTGTGTGTGCGTGTGTGCGTGTGTGCGTGTGTGTGTGTGTGTGTGTGTGTGTGTGTGTGTGTGTGTGTGTGTGTGTGTGTGTCTGATATGGAAGAAGAGCCTAGCAGTCTACTGAATTCCCTGCTTGGCTAGTAAACTCTGTGGATAGTGATAACTGTTCACAGAGTCACTACAGGACTCAGATGCAACTCAACTGTATTAGTTGGCTGGTTAGATACCAGTTTTAACAAACAACACATTTCCTCACAGCTTTCTGCTTAATTTATAATAAATGCACACAACTCTTAATTTCTCTTTTGCTCTTGAATTCTGAAATTCTTGGTATATCCTTCACAGCAAGGAGATTATACTTCAAAGATACATCCTGTTGTGAGCCACTACTTATCAGGAGGTAGACCTGTTCTTTACAAAAGTATTACTAGCACTGTTACAGCCTTTATAGGTCTAACCAAGACCACTGATGATATAAAACACTGTCTTCTGCTTAGTCCCCTCAGTGAGTTAGGACTAAATGATAATCACATATGTAACAGGGTCCCAAGCGGTTCTAAAGGGTAGAGCAAGGAGTGTAACAATTTGGAAATACCCTATAGAAACGTGAAGATATTAAGTAGTTTTGTTTCTCATAAGTTTGCACTTGTTCCATCTGTATTTTGTATCTATACAGTTGACATCACTCAAATATATCGGCAGCTGAGAGCAAAAGCTTATTATTTTATTATACCCACTGGTTCCTGGTTAAAGATACAATTATGATGTATATGCTGCTATTACAGGTTTTTGTTATTCTGAAATGAACCAGATGTATAACTGACTACCTTTATGCTGGTAAAATGTTGTGTTCAGAATGACTAAGAAGTCTAATATTCATAATTTTACCAGCATACACAAAGTGACAGACTCTGGGTTATCAAACTTGCTTTTCCACCGATAACTATCTTTATGAGCATTACGCATATTGTGGTATCATGTGCAATGCCTTCTGTATTTCCATATATTGCTTATCACTTTTATTCTATGTGCACATCTTTTAGCTAAGTGTGTATCTTACACAGGTAATTGTACAATCACTTCATTTTATATGCACAGTTATAGTAGCTGTGAATGTATTTAGTTTTATCTTTGGCAGCTTTTCTGTGTTGTTACATTAGAGCTCTTCTACCTTCTCCTCCACTGAAAATGGGCCATATCCCCATTGGACATCCCAGAAAACAAAACACAAGGTGGGAGCACTGCTGCTTATGTGAAACTGTTAATAGAAACTGCAATCATGTTAATAGAGCCAGCTGTAGTGAGTAGAAATAAGTACAGAACTATCTAAAAAAAAAACAAGTCAAACTGGTGCAATTACAATATCAGTAGGCTGTATAACAGATGGAAGAAAACCATGGCAAAATTCGGAATGCAGCATCCAGTAGGATAAAAGCACTCTCATCAAACTAAACAACTCTCAGTACAAATGTAGTCTGCCAAAGCCAAATTTGAGGTAAATTTGCCCTCCAAGGCCAAAGACAACCACAAGGCATTCTTTAGCTAAGTCAGCAAACTCAAAGGCAATACACAATTGTGTGCAGAGCTAACTAACGTAGAGCCACTTATACTGAGCCAGAAGATATAGCAAACCTACTGGCTCAAAAATTCATCTCCAACTTTACCCCCCCCCAACCTTCCCTCAGGAAATACCATAAAATATAACCCCACACACACACTGTCACTAGGGAACAGGTACACAATGTTCTGTCTAAGGCACAAAACACTGCAGCAATGGGCTCAGACAAGTGAATGTCATTACCATCAATCAGTGTGTACATTATCTTCCTTCAAACAGAAAATGGATGACTGGATGAGTATTTACAAATTAACTCTTGGCTTGCCTGCACTAGACCTCCTTGAAAAAGGAGACATGGTCTAATGGTGTGTACTGGAAAGGTATATATATGATTACAAGACTCAGTTGCCTTGTATTTCTTATGATCCTATGAACTCTAACCCTACTGTTGCCCTAATCCTATACATTACGATACTAAAACCCTTCTCTAACAGAACCACAATTCAGACAATGTGTAATCTCAGTTTTGTAGCTGTGGTTTGCTGATGAAGGTTGTTTTTAAGTGTGAGAGAAGAGTTCAGTTTTGTGATTCATTACTATTCAGTGTTTTGTGCCTTCTGTCTTTTTTTCTGTATTTTGAGGTTCAATGCTTTGTGTTTTCTACATTTCAGGATAGAAACACTTAGAACATGGCCTCAGCAGCAGCAGAAGTCCCTACTTCCTTACCCTACTTCCAGTTACCTGAGCCAGTCTCTCTCTCTCTCTCAAACTAATACATTGAGTGGATTTCTAAGACTTTAAGAAGAAACTTTTCAGCTGCTTAATAACCAAAGGGTTGTCATTTCTCTTGCCTACTACCAGAATTTTCTCCAGTTTTCTACTTTTTCCTTCCCTCTTATTGTTTTTCTTGTTATCTATGTCTTTACCCTAACTATTCTAAAAAAAATAAATACTGACAATTAAGAAATGACTCAGCTAAAACACACACATTAGTATATGCTTAGGAGTGGATCTGCAGCTGAAATTAGCATGCTGTAGCTCTTTGTTAAGGTTTACTAGATTATCGTTTACTGTGTACATACGTATCAATGCTGTATGATTGTGTTTCCTGTATTATGGATTAGTGCTCATTGTATTTGCCTGTGTTATCATTAACAATACAATTTTATTGGTTTTAGTATATGGCATGGCTGAAATGGGCCATGCAGAATTTACTGAGGCTGTCTTCTTGAAGACTATATTGTGTGTGTGTAATGCCCCAGTTGCTACATGGTGGTGGGTAGAGAATAAGGCTTGAACCCTGTACCTTGAGCCGAGGTGGCAGGAGCCTGAATTCCCTACCCACCACTATTTGTAAAAACATTGCAGATTTTTCCCTCATACTTGTTCTATTCCTCATAAAATCTGTGGTTTCTGTATTTGTGTCTTTGCAAAGCCAGTAGTGCATTGGTGCAGTGGTAGCATTGTTGACTGACAGCTACAGGTTCTCTGGTTTGATTCTTGGCTGAAGTGCCTAACCTTCTTTGTGGAGTCTGTATGCCCTCCCTGTGTTTGTTTCCTCTAGTGTCCTCCCGTCTTACAAAGACATGTGCCTGTCTGGAGTGTTTCTCCCTGGGCCTCTGCTAAAAATTAGCTTTTGTTCCAAGTCAGACTTTCCTGGTTAACAAATGTTAAAAATGACACGCATTTGAATATCAGACTTCATATTTTTAAGAAAGTGCATGGTAACGCAAAAGCTTTTATTCTAGCAATTTTCTAAATGTATAAGATGGATATTTGAAATTTGTCCCTATTTTTGGGATTGTATTCCCCCGTTATTGGCTTCATCCAGGTTTTTTGTGCTAAGGTTGAGAGCGATGATAAGAACTGAATTCACTGAATATGTTTGTGGGCTATATTCCCCCATTACTGGCTTTGTCCAGGTGTTTTTTGCTAAGAGATTGAGAGCTATGGTGAGCACTGCATTCACTGAATGTTTGGGGGCTGTATTCACCCATTATTGGCTTTGTCCAGGTGTTTTGTGCTAAGAGGTTGACAGCTCTGCTATGGTGAGAACTGAATTCACTAAATGGTAGCCATTTAAATTTCCGTCTTCCTCTTTCACAAAACAGCTGATTTGGCATAGTGGTATGCTGCTCTGACTGTTTTGCACAGGGTTCTTGTTTTAAGGCTTGTCAGTGAAATGTATGGTGGTAACATAGCATTATATTCTAGCAACTTTCCAACATTATACCAGCAATGTTTAAAATGTGTCCCTGGTTTTTGGGCTTTTGTCGCCTCCACAATAAACTTTGGCTTTTCCAGATTTCTTTGTGCTGCAAAGTTCAGAGATACAGCTGAGTGAGTAGATTTTACAAGGAGCTGAAAGCTGCAGGGGAGAAAAAGTTTAGTGCTGCTTATGCTGAGTCTGCTTGCCTTGTTAATAGCACAATAGGTAGTATACTTGCTTTTGATGCAGAAGGCTGTGTGTTCTACTCCCACAGTAGAGAGATGCATTGCTGATACTGTACTGGGCAAAGGGGGTGGATGCTGCACTCCTTTTTGGCGAAGATCCCTAGTAACTATGAACCTGTTATCAATTTGCCATCCATTCCCTATTGCAATATTACTAGCTTATCATTTTTTAATGTAAGATAGGCAATTTATTCCTCAAGGGTAACAGGCACTTTATTTGTAGATGAAACAATGAAATACAAAGTTGTTTGCTAGCAGCAACCTCTTCATTAGTTACAGATCTCTTTAATGTGGAATTATTTAGATGACTTTTACTTCAGAGATTGTGCATATGTACTGATACTGGTGGACTGTTGAAGTTTGAGTAGACTTTTATGATGGAAATGTTCTGAATTGGGCAGTTTTGGCATTACTGGTGCATGCATTTTGTTTCATTGTTTACAAGAAAAATTTCAAAACAAATTTAAAACACCCTCTAAAACTGTAATGTATTGTACAAGGAATATAATTTAATACAATCAGGAAGGTGTATGAAAGAGCATGTGTATGTTTCATGTGCAAGGGGTCTGTGATTTGAAAACAGCCCAAACCCAAAGTTAATCTGCCACTGGCAAAATATATTTTCTTTGAATGTGGGTTTCAATGCTGCTTCAGTGAATGTGAGTTTTCAAGGGCAGAGAAGTTTTAATGCTATGTCTGTTTTCAATGTGAGACTGCATTGCTTTGTTTAGCAGATATGATATCTATTAGTGTTTATGCTGTAAAATGCAAAATAAAACTTTCAAATGAAGTCCAAATCATTGCAGAAGTAAAGCAGTATGCACATTAGTGTTTATGGTTTTTGTTTTTCGGCTTTTCCCAGTTAGTGTTTATGGTAAATGGGGTGAAATAGCCAAGTAATGGTTAATTGGAATGGCTGTTGGGGGGAATCTCCATTCGACCATGATTTTGTGAGGGGGGGGGCAGCAAACTCAGACAGCTCCGGCTGAACTATACCTCTCAACTGTCCAGATTTTTGCAGAATGAAGAGATTTTTGTTTCTTATTTTTGGTTTGTTCCTCATAAAAAGTGTGGTTTTCTGTCAAATCATTTAGGAATGAAGTCACTAAATAATGACAGACACTGAGTTTCAGACTTTATAACCTTCAGAAAAATGCATGCTAAAGCAAGACCTGTTATTCTATCAACTGTCTCAGTTTATACAAGAGCAATTTTTAGTACTGTTTATATGTTCCCCCAATATATTTGGCCTTGTCCAGATTTGCTGCATTAACAAGTTGAGAGGTATGTGCAAATAAATTGCTTTATAGAATTAGGTATATCCAAACCTCTCAACTGTACCCAATTTTGGCTCAAAATGTTGCTCTTCCTCTAATAATCTCTCTGCAAAATGGCAATTTTGGAAGAAAACATGGAAGGTTTACCATTAATAAATAACCGTAATAATCAGTTATAGATTGCTTTTATTTCAGAAATGCATGTAGATTATTTTATTTTGTCAGCTGCTCAAGTTAGCAGTACTAATATTAAAAAGTGTCCCTTCTTTGAAGGTTCCCAGCTGTAATGTGTGGCTATTCTATATTTTTGAATCACATTTTTGGTCCATTTTTCATAAAATTGTGTGTTTTGGGCAAATTAGTGGCAAATCATTAAAGACTGAAGTAATAAAATAATAAGACATTTCAGTTTCAGATTTCATACCCTTCAGAAAATTCATACTAATGCAAGACCTGCTATTCTATTATCTTTCTAAGTTTATAAGAGCAATATTTAAAAATTGTCATTATTTTTGGGCCTTTGTCCCACTTCTATGTATGGCTTTGTCCAGATTTCTTGCTCTGAGGTTAAGAAGTATGACAAATGTGTCAGGGCCATCGCAGTCAGCCAGAGACATTTCAAATTGTGACATACTTGTTGCACCCCACTCCCCCATGTAGAGACTCTGGATGTGTCCAAGCAAGACAAGGAACAGTTATGCAGTGTAAATGTGCAGACTATCCCCCCATCCAAGGTAGAACAAGTACTACAATGGCTTTTCATCTGTCCTTGATTTTGCAGAATGATTTTTATACTGCTGATTTATGCTTATTATTCAGAAAGTACCTGTTGCTCTGTGTTTAAGTAGCAATGCTTTAATGACCATCTGGTAAGCTTGTCTAAGATTGTAAGATGCAAGTAAGTTTTAATAAGCATACTGTTAAGAAATTGCCAACATTGAAAGCCTGTCTGTTGTTGCCATGCAGAGAATACTTACATAACTAGATAACATATAAGCCTTGGGTATTGAAATGCATATGACAGTATTTGTAATAAAAGACAGGATTATATTATTTTAAGAGCTCATTACAGGCTTTACCTGCAAACTAAACAGAATGCCAATCTATCATGTGTGGTCCATATCCTGTGGAGTAATCCTTTAAGCAATGTATGTTGAGCTTGTTTCCTGTTTGCTTTTCATTTTTTACTTTGATCATGTTTTCCCCATGAAACAAGTAGATAGTTGTTGTCAGGCAGCAGGTCTTTTTTGGATAAGAAACATTTTTACAAGTGGGGGTATCACAGAGATTGCTAATTTCAGCATGTTACTTGGTACTTTAATAAATCTGAATATAAATTATAATTACAACTGGAGTGCAAGGAGAAGTGGTTTGAGTTGAGTGCTGCTTGTTTTTCTTATACTTGATTTTGACTAGCATTCCAGTAATGTATTTAAAAAGTAATTTATTTTTTCATGCCTTACAACCTTTTTGTTTCCATCTAGATATTAAGTAATCTGCCATGCAGCCAATGGATTGAAATATTTTTTTTCTTCTACACTTTCCTTTTTTCTTGATTGGACTGTCATAATAATGGTTTGGCACACAGGGCAGCGTATTTAATTAAAGTTACAGTTTTTGTGGTTTTTATCATAGCCCCTCCCTTTCTAGTTGGCCACACCCATTCCCATTGACCCCACCCATTCAGCTGTCTCCTGCAGCCCTCCTTTGATTTGAAGTCACCAGCCACCACTGGATAACAATCCTACTCGATTAATCCCAAGAGTATGCACATGATTGTGATTAGATCTAAATATTTAAATGAGAAAAGTCATATAAAAGAAATAATATACACTAGAAATAATCGGACTATCAAAGTTACAGATCTAAACAAAATCTTATTATGTTTTAAAAACCATTACAAGAATATTAATAATAACAACTCATCTACAAGTGATAACAAAAGTATAGACAACATTCTTGCTAATAATATTCAAAGGAAACTATCCAAACACCATATTAATAACATAGATAAACCCCTTTCCTTTAAAGAATTAAAGGAACAAATAAAAAAAATCCTAAGACAAAAAAGGCACCAGGGCTGGATGGTCTAATTCTGGAATTTTACAAACTTTTACCCCATAACATCTTGAGAATCTTACTCAATACATGCCAAGAATTTAAAACTACAGCAAACATCCCTCCCTCATGGAAATATTCTATTATCCCTCCCATCTTAAAACCAAATAAAGAGCCCAACCTTTGCACATCATAAAGGCCAATCTCTTTGGTTAACATTGACTACAAGATATTCATGTCTAACCTAGCAGCCCGATTCAATAATATTCTTTCAATATTAATTCATGAAGACCAAACCGGGTTTATCAAAAACAGAAAGGTACAAGATAATGTAATTAGGTTACTGTCCTTAACAGACAGCAAACAAGAAAAAAAAATGAACTTTCTATTTTAAGCCTTGACACAGATAAAGCTTTCAACTCCCTAAGTTGGCCATATCTGTTTAAAGCTCTGCAAAAATATAATTTCTCCCCAAACTTTATAGGATTAATTAAAAAGCTATATGAAAAGTCCATAGCCTATGTAAAGATTGGATCTTATCTATCTAGCCCATTCAAAATATTAAGAGGTACTAAACAGGGGTGTCCCCTCTCTCCATTACTCTTTGACCTGGCTATTGAGCCTCTTGCAAATTATGTTAGAAATAATGACAATGTTAAAGGATATAAAGTGTCAAGACAAATTATCCCCCAAGATACAACTTTTTGCTGATGACCTACTAATAACTTCTAATGATATTGAAAATTGAATAGATCACCTATTGCATAATCTAGATTTCTTTCACAACAAAACTCAGGTACTTCTAGTTAATAAAAATGTTATTATGAAACTTAGATCAAAAAGAGACATAAGCTAGGAAGGCATGCATATTAAATATCAAGGTATCATTACTGAATCTAATTATAAAAAAACACTTACTTCTAATTACCAACAACTTATAAACTCAATTACTAGTCTAATAGACAGTTGGAACAGACTCGTCTTCACATTTGAAGACAGACTAACTTTGATCAAAATAATACTGTTACCTGAAATCTTATTCATTGGCCAAGCACTATTAATTCACCCACCTGTCAAAATTAAACAGAAAATTAATAAATTATTACTTAACTTCCTTTGGTATCCCAAAAAAACAAGAATTTATCCTCTCTGGCATACCACAAGTTGGGATGAAGGAGGTATAGAGTTTCCAAATATTGATTTTTTTTAAACTCAGCATTTATTAACATAGTGTCACTTTGGAATAATACTTCTTATACATCATATTGAAAATCAATACAGGAAACCTTATTTCTTAATAGTAATACGGCATTTCTTGAACCATATACTCAAATACATTCAAACATCTTTATATGGATTTTACAAATATACACGCAAACTGAAAGATCAAAACTTGTTCTCACACCTCTTATAAATCAAATATTGCTGCTATTTAAAAAGCTTATGTTTTCTAATCAATTAATTAAGAATTTATTAATAATTATGTTTCCTATTGCTTACACAAATGAATGGTTGATATATTTTGATACTCAGAAAATGTTAGAATTTAAGAAGGGTGACCTATTATACTGGAATCAATTTCTCTCAGCTAATAAAATAAGTTCTGTGGAATATCTGATCAGCAGATATAGTTTGTAAAGTTGCAGTTGGCTATACATCCAAACTTGTAAGGATTTTATACATACTAAGCTTGTACCCTCATTAGAGGCATACACTAAGAGTAACTTAAAAATCTTGGATTTTATCTCAAAAATTATTAATGGGTCTATATTAGATAATTGAACTTTGAAAAGTTCACCTGTTATATGGTCGACACCATATGATTGAACTTTTGAAAGTTTGAACGTTTTAACAGGGATCTCCATACAGATTTCCCTTTTCTGCACTGTAGTGCAATCTCGGAGTTGGTATATTTAAAGAGTGGGGGGTGTGGGGGGGTGTAGCCCCCCCTGCTTAAAACATGCAGGTAGGTTATTTGTGTAATTTATTTTATTTTTATTAGATGTTCGAACTTTTAAAAGTTCGATCATATGATATCGACTATATGACGGTCAAACTTTTCAAAATTCGATCATCTAATATAGACCCTTATTAATAGCTCACCTAAGAATACTTCATACATATCTGTTATTTATAAAATTCTCAGAAATTATTTTAGCAAAACAGATGTTTATTTTTAGAATTATTCAAGTGAAGTTAATAGACAAGTATTCTCAGACAAAGATAAAAAAACTTTGTTTACAGTCAGCAAAGGAATCCACATCTTCCCTATTCTGGCAAATATGCACATGGAAATTTTTACATAGGTGTTTTTTCACCCTACATAGACTAGCAATAATGTACAAGAAAGGTGAAATGAAATGCTGGAGATGTGGACACCCTAATGCTGACTGGAATTATATGGTTAATTGCAAAATAATTTCCCAATTTTGGCTAGACTTTAAATATCTTTGTAAAGCTCTATGGAATGACAACTGCACAATTTCTGACTCCCTTACCCTTTTCAATTTTCCTGTTCCTGTTCCTGAAGTCATTCCTAAAAAACAAATATTTTTACTATGGTCTATCCTCTCTATAGTAAGGAAAATTGTTACTAAAACTTGGAAATCCCAATCTATTCCTGTCTTTAAAGTTGAGTTTATTCATCTTGTGAAATACATTTGTAAGAATGAGATTGTTATTATAAAACAATGACTAACAACAAAACCCATGATTTAATTGCGTGGACAAAATTGTCTAATCTGTTAGAGAAATATTAAGTGTTCTCCTATGTATATTGCTTTTTTAGTTGTTATGGCCATTGCATATAGTTTATTTGTTTTTTTGTGTTACTACACTGTTAAGTTATTGTGTTATAAAATGAATAAAAACAACCTTAGTTCCCAGTGCCTCTGTCGAGTAGAGCCACTGGAGTTATCCCCAGGGTGAATTTTCTGTTTCCCATCCACTCATCAAGATTTCTCTTGAACAGGGTCAGTGATTTGCTCTACTTGACATGTATGGGAAGTCTATTCCATAGCATGGGCAGTCTCTAGGTTATGAACCTGTCCCTCCAGCATGTTCTGTTAATTGTGGTAATGAGGTTGAGATCCCTGGAGTGTGTGGTGTGGAGGGATTGGGATTTCTTTAGATGTAGAATTTCTAACAGAGCTGGGTCAGACATGGCTTTGTAAGTCAAGCAGAGATTACCTCTAAGTAGGCAATATGAGACAGAGAACAGTTGGGCTTTTTGAGTCTGTCCATATAGGACAAATGTTTAAGGCCTAGGATCCTCTTTGTGGGGTACTTTTGTGGCCTCTCCACTTGTTGCAGATGTCTAGTGAGGTACATGCCAAATGGGGCATTGTACTCTATGATTGGCCTAATGAGGGAAGAGTAGAAGGAGACAATGACCTCTTTCTTCCTGGATGCAAAACCCTTAGTAATGAGATGTGCCACATAGAAGGACTTTCTGACCACAGTGGCAATATGGTGATCAAAAGAGAGGTTGCTGTCAACCTGTGTTCCCAGATCTCTTATAATACCTTCTGTGTTCAGTGGACTACCATCAATGTGGTAATTCATGGGAACCGGGTTTTTCTCAAAGGGGATGATGACACATTTTTTGTCATTGAGCTTAAAGCCATGGTTCTGACACCAGTCGTTGGTCTCAGTGAGAACATTCTGCAGGATGTCAACATCACTTGGGGAGTTAATAATAGCTCCCAACTGGCAATCATCTGCAAACTTTGTCAGGCATAGTCCCTTCATGTTGGCCTGAACTTCAGAGATGTAGATACCAAACAGGAGAGGACCCAGGACCAAACCCTGTGGGACTCCACTCGTGACTAGTCAGCAGTCTGACTTGGAGTCAGCTACTTTCACACTGTGGGTTCTATACGTGAGCCAGTTTGTAATCCATCTGGTGATATAGGGGTTGATGCCAAGCTTAGTGAGCTTTTCTATGATTCCTGAGTGGGGGATGGTATCAAAGGCCTCGGCCAGATCAAGGTAGGATGTATGAACCACCTTGCCTTCATCCACAGCTCTGGTGACTGATGCAAAGAAGTCGACCAAGTTGAGCAGGCATGATCTACCCTTCACAAAACCAAACTGTGTAGGATCCAGACTTTTGAGATTCCCTATATTCTTGTTTATTAGGTCCATGATGATGCGTTCCATAGCTTTGCATATCAGGCTTGTCAGGCTAATGGGGCAATAGCTCCCAGAGTCTGTAGTCGCTCCTCCTTTGTGGAGAGGGATGACTGTAGCAGTGCTTCATTCAGTAGGAACATAGCCTGAGTTGAGGCTGTGATTGAACAGGGCACACAGGTGAGGTGCCAGTTCACTCTGTAGTTCATGTACAACACAGCCAGGGATATTGTCAGGTCCCATAGAAGCTGTATTATTGGCCTTGGACAGTGCTGTTTTAACCTATGCAGCAGTAATATTGTGTGCCTGGCAATCTACTGGTATTGTGATTGGTCCTTTGGGGGGGGGGGTAAAGTTGGCACTGAATCTGTCAGCCAGTATACTAACAATATCTGTTGGCTCAGTATAGGAAGTACCATTGTGCAGTAGCTCAGAGCAAATCTGGGTATTGCCATGGACATTCTTTACATAAGTATAGAAGGCCTTGTGGTTGTCTTTACTATCTGCTGCAATTCTGTTTTCATAGCTAGCTTTAGAGGATTTGATGAGAGATCTCAACTTTTTGTTGAGGCTGATAATGGAGTTTTTCCAATCTTGGGACTTCACCTTATTCTGCAGAAGTTTCCTCCTTCTGTTGTAGAGTTTGTTTACGGCAGGGGACCACTAGATTGCCTTCCTTTTTTTGAAGGAGAACTTCTTGGTTCTATTGGGTATGGTGAGATTAGTTTTTGAAAAAGATAGTAAGGCTTAGTGATACATATGTAAGGGTGTTGTTATGTTTTGTATTGCATATGTTTGGATAAGGTATTGCCTATGTGATATGTGAGGTAGAGGCTTTGTGTAATACCTGTAAAATTTAACTATAGTAATTTGCAGTTGAGTAGGTAATGACTTACTTGTTTTTATATTTATAGGGACACATGTTAAGAATGTTAGAGAATTACATGTATCATGTAAGAAGTGAAAAAGAAAGCCTGAGTGTTACAGAGAGCCTTAGTAACTTCATCTTGTATGAGGAGGGAGAGGCAAGCATGTGATGGTGAGAAATGGGTGCATGATAATTATTTGATGCTAGTGTCAGGTAAGATAAATGGTATGGTTAATTATTACTGTCAAGGCCAAAAAAGGATTGTGAAGAAGAAAATGTTTGATAAGTAGAATTGCATGGAGTAGTTTAGACAGCAGTGGAGTTTGTTGATTATGCTAACACGTGAGTGAAGTTGTGCTAAAGCGAGAAAGGAAGGCAATGAGAAAATAGGAGGTAAGATACAGTATCACAGCCTACCTACCACTTAGACTGTAAGAATACTAGGTGTTGGACTTATCTGCTACCCAGGCTGAGAGAAGTATTAATAAAGTGGTTATAGGTTGGTAGTAAAAAAGAGGGCTATGAAAGCTTTGGTGATAATAATTTAAGTAGGAGTACTGTAGAAGGGACAGTAAAGCTGGTAAAAGTACTAGGTAGAGAACCTGGAAATCTTAGATTATACAGTCTATCTGAAGTTTGTATATATCTGAGTGCAGACAATTTTGAAAAATTACATTGATGGAACATTACAAGGAAAACAAAGGCAAAACACAAAAGCAAATGTTTTTGCACCCTGCTCCCACATGCAGTGGTTGCACCACCCAACTCCTGCAACTTAACTCCAAGACTGCAGACCAATGAGGAAAAGGAAACATTTCCGCACCCCACTTATTTATTGCACTAACATTTGACTCCCTTACCTGTACTCACCTGCTGACACACTCAGAAGCAAATATACATATAGTCATTCAAAATCTCTCATACATACACTTTAAACATTCAACCCTCCGTATATACACACACACACACACACACACACACACACACACACACACACACACACACACACACACACATGCATGCGCGTGCATGCACACATGATGCATTGATGAAACAGAAATCAAATAAGCTGATTCCCAGAAGTCTGTAGCTGTAATGATTATCATTAAGTTCACTAATGATTTCATGAGGGGCAGTCAAAATTCTAAGCCTAAGTCAGAGATGTCCTTAAAAGAGGAGACAGTTGAGAGGTGTAGTGTCAGTTAAATGTGGGCTGGATCAGAAACTTGCCTACCATTATTTAATGCTTGTAAATACCTTAGTATAATTTATGTTTCTGTAGGAAGTGTAAATGGTATTAATAAATATAGAAAGTTACATTGTTGCAATGTTTGCTGATCACTAAAGTTGGTCATTTACAGAATTGTTGGGGTTAGGCCAAGGGGTGGTGAAACTAGGAGAAGGGTGGTGTATTATGGCAATGTTTCTACCTGTTGTACAAAGTATTCTTGAAAGTTATTTTTTCTTAAGGTGTCATCTTAGGAGATGAGCTTGCAAGCTATGTTGGCTATGATGAACAACCCATGTACTTAATCTATAGTGTAGGGTTAGCTATGCTTGATGAAACAGGGAAACACATATGGCTATACAATTGCTACCTCAGTGCATGGCACAATTAAGAATATCCCCAGGGGTATCCAAATGTTGAAAACTAATAAATTACTCTGGCAATTTTTATACTAAACACACATGTATTTTATACTAAATACACATGGATACTTATTTAGCACAACATGCTCATAGGGTAGTATTATATTTTTTGATTACAAATACAAATGGGCCCCTATATTGACTGATATTGATGATGATCAAACACATAAAAATGGAGTGACAGACCTAATTAAGAAAAGCCTTCTCTTTCAAATAATTCAGGTTAAAGAAGATCCTAGGGGAAATTTATAATGGTAGAGTGTAAAAGGTCTATCATAATGAGACTGCTAGTTAGAGCCACTGTCTATGCTCTAGGCCTTCTTATACCTTCTTATGCCATTTCTTTTAAACTGTGCCCTCTTTTAGTGGTCACAGTTTGAAATTAGCAAGGAATTAGTATATGAAATCAGTCTCCATATTAGATAAAATTGGATTCATCAACCAAATACAAAGATTTGAGGTTTCTTTGGAGTCTTGTGTGGTTTCTCTGACCTATTTTACCCCACGCAGCTATCTTTTAAAAGGAAAGGATTATACACAAATGAAGTGAATCAACTGCAACAGCACACAACACCAACCAGGAACCAATACAGCAGAAGCAGCCACTAGGTCAATAAAGGTCAGGCCTTTCCACAAACAAATGATGCAGTGGTGTATAAACATGTTTGTATTATCACACAACGGACAGATTTAGCGCTTTCATTTCAAACCCTGAAATTTCATCAGAATAATTATCCCAATGACATCACTATATATATATATATATATATATATATATATATATATATATATATATTTATTTATATAAAAACACACACTAAATGGCTAATCAGGATTGGTCCACAGCTAATAAGATCATTAATTGTACAAAATATATTAAAGTTACAGTAACATTGTTTTTAAAACACACATATACATATACACATACTAAGAACAATTAAAATCCAATAAAACCAGTTAGATAGTAATTTTGCATAAAAACTATACTATATAACAAAATTCCAGATTGTCTTTTTCTCATACTATAGTTTTCAATTTTAATGCAGGTACAATAGATACATGGTCATTTAGCCCAGGGGAGGTGCATGCATCCAACTGCAGTTGCCATATCAATTCACGAAACTCTAAATGAAAAGGATTATATCTTCTTCTTTCTATCTCACAAAATATGGCCTAGGCTAAACTCTATTTTCTAAGTCTTGGATAATTTTGATGTGGAAAATGGAAGGGAATGGTGTAATTTTCAGATCACTTACCAATCTGTCTCAAAATAAACCTGCAGTGGTCATTATTTCTCAAATAAAGTTGAGTTGTGATATAATCTTGTATTTATAGAGGTGAAAGATATAAATAAAGAAATCTTGCAACCATTTAAGATTCATACAGACCATGATCTACACAGCAATCTGCAGTGTGTCATTAAACTACAAACAAAAAATCAAACCAAACTAATATACAACAAAATAAAATACAAAACCAAAAATAAAAACCAACGCAAGAAATTTAATACCAATGACACATTAAGCAGTAAGCGATTTCGTCTTAACTTCTTCAGACTCTTGTCATTAAATGGGCAAACATTAAATCAACATTTAAAGGAATCTTAATCAACAACATGCCTTAAATAAAAAATAAAAAGCTAAATACCTCCAATTCAGAAAACTTAATATTTAAATTGGAATACAGTTGCAAAATAAATTTAATAAGGTAAGTACTCAGATATGATGACTGAGCACTAAATAGCCACTGGACAATAATTAATCTAAAGAAACTGAAAAGAAAACTGAATGATATAGTTATTGACTACTGCTCCTTACACAATTCTATGGTTCTGCATGGAAGCTCAAGCTCTGGTTCATTATAAAGATTCTATATAAAGTGTATCCAGGGCTTGATTTCAGGATGGCTATCTAAACAGATATGATTTAGTGCGCAGCAAATTTGCTCATCCATTCGAGTTGATTGAGTTCTGTTGAAACTATCCTGGACTGTAAATTTTATTTATATGCCTATGCCAACAAAAACTTCATCTGTACCTCAACAAGCCATAAGATCAATAAAACTAATGCCTCACCCTTGCAAAATAATAGGAAATCCTCTCACTGACCACATTAAATCAAACATACAGAGTCACCATCACAGTGGAAACTCTATATCAACAAAGTACCTAGAGTTAAAAATAAAGCCAGTCAGACTCAAAAGCCAATAAGGCAAATAATGTGAAATAGCAACACCCTTTCCACAAAGAATCATTGCTGCCATTAGTAAATCTATTTTCCCTAAAAAGATACATAGATCACTGGACTTTTTATCTAGCTTGTAATAGTGTCATGCCTTCCTGGGGCCACAATTAGAAGCACTTCAGACAGACTAAAAAGGATTAAGGATAATTATTAAAGAGTCACTATTCACACTGGAGTACACAATCACAGAATGTAATACATCCTGGATATGCAAAAGGATTGTTTGGAATTAAACAATACACTAGTAAACATGTGAAAACACATCTGTTTAGCAGAATTCTTCATTTCTTAAGGCACCTGAATACTATGGCATTCAGTCAGTGGATAAGCACATGGTGTCATAGACAGAGGATTCAGTGTCTGTCACCTGGCAGTTTGAAGTGCAATTTGCACATCCCTGTAAATTTCTTGTTAAACTTTTTCAAATTCAAAGACAAAAATAACAAAATAAAATAAAACCAAACCCAATAATGAACAAGCAAATAAATGCAAAATAATATAACCAAAAGTAATAAATAATGAAAAAAAAGATAACTGTAGCTAAATGGAGTTTGAGTAAATGCCAGAAATGCCAAGAGGTTTTCTTCAGCTAGGATGATGTTGATATCTGAATGTTATTGAAATGTGGGTAAAACGTCCATTATATCTGTATGTTATTGAAATGTGGGTAAAACTTCCATTCTATCTGTAGGTTATTGAAATGTGGGTAAAACTTCCATTCTATCTGTAGGTTATTGAAATGTGGGTAAAACTTCCATTCTATCTGTATCTTACTGAAATGTGAGTAAAACTTCCATTCTATCTGTAGGTTATTGAAATGTGGGTAAAACTTCCCTTCTATCTGTAGGTTATTGAAATGTGAGTAAAACATACATTCTATTTGTAGGTTATTGAAATGTGGGTAAAACATCCATTCTATCTGTATGTTAGTGAAATGTGAGTAAAACTTCCAGTCTATCTGTATGTTATTGAACTGTGGGTAAAACTTCCATTCTATCTGTAGGTTATTGAAATGTGAGTAAAAGTTCCATTCTATCTGTAGGTTATTGAAATGTGAGTAAAACTTCCATTCTATCTGTAGGTTATTGAAATGTGGGTAAAACTTCCGTTCTATCTGTAGGTTATTGAAATGTGGGTAAAACTTCCGTTCTATCTGTAGGTTATTGAAATGTGGGTAAAACTTCCATTCTACCTGTATGTTATTGAAATGTGGGTAAAACTTCCATTCTCTCTGTAGGTTATTGAAATGTGGGTAAAACTTCCATTCTATCTGTAGGTTATTGAAATGTGGGTAAAACTTCCATTCTATCTGTATGTTATTGAAATATGGGTAAGACTTCCATTCTATCTGTATGTTATTGAAATGTAAGTAAAAATTCCATTCTATATTTAAGTTATTGAAATGTGGGTAAAACATCCATTCTGTCGGTATATTATTGAAATGTGGGTAAAACTTCCATTCTATCTATAAGTTATTGAAATGTGAGTAAAACTTCCATTCTATCTGTAGGTTATTGAAATGTGGGTAAAAATTCCATTCTATCTGTATGTTATTGAAATGTGAGTAAAACACCCATTCTATCTTTAAGTTATTGAAATTTGGGTAAAACTTCCATTCTATCTGTATGTTATTGAAATGTGAGAAAACTTCCATTCTGTCTGTAGGTTACTGAAATGTGAGTAAAACTTCCATTCTATCTGTAGGTTATTGAAATGTGAGTAAAATTTCCATTCTATCTTTAAGTTATTGAAATTTGGGTAAAACTTCCATTCTATCTGTATGTTATTGAAATGTGAGTAAAACTTCCATTCTATCTGTATGTTATTGAAATGTGAGTAAAACTTCCATTATATCTGTATCTTATTGAAATGTGGGTAAAACTTCCATTCTATCTGTATGTTATTGAAATATGGGTAAGACTTCCATTCTATCTGTATGTCATTGAAATGTGGGTAAAACTTCCATTCTATCTGTAGGTTATTGAAATGTGGGTAAAACTTCCATTCTATCTGTATGTTATTGAAATGTGAGTAAAACTTCCATTCTATCTGTAGGTTATTGAAATGTGGGTAAAACTTCCATTCTATCAGTAGGTTATTGAAATGTGAGTAAAACTTCTATTCTATTTGTAGTTTATTGAAATGTGGATAAAACGTCCATTCTATCTCTATGTTAGTGAAATGTGAGTAAAACTTCCAGTCTATCTGTATGTTATTGAACTGTGGGTAAAACTTCCATTCTATCTGTAGGTTATTGAAATGTGAGTAAAACTTCCATTCTATCTGTAGGTTATTGAAATGTGAGTAAAACTTCCATTCTATCTGTAGGTTATTGAAATGTGGGTAAAACTTCCGTTCTATCTGTAGGTTATTGAAATGTGGGTAAAACTTCCGTTCTATCTGTAGGTTATTGAAATGTGGGTAAAACTTCCATTCTATCTGTATGTTATTGAAATGTGGGTAAAACTTCCATGCTTTCTGTATGTTATTGAAATGTAGGTAAAACTTCCATTCTATCTGCAGGTTATTGAAATGTGGGTAAGACTTCCATTCTATCTGTATGTCATTGAAATGTGAGTAAAACTTCCATTCTATCTTTAAGTTATTGAAATTTGGGTAAAACTTCCATTCTATCTGTATGTTATTGAAATGTGAGTAAAACTTCCATTCTATCTGTAGGTTATTGAAATGTGAGTAAAACTTCTATTCTATTTGTAGTTTATTGAAATGTGGATAAAACGTCCATTCTATCTCTATGTTAGTGAAATGTGAGTAAAACTTCCAGTCTATCTGTATGTTATTGAACTGTGGGTAAAACTTCCATTCTATCTGTATGTTATTGAAATATGGGTAAGACTTCCATTCTATCTGTATGTCATTGAAATGTGAGTAAAACTTCCATTCTATCTGTAGGTTATTGAAATGTGGGTAAAACTTCCATTCTATCTGTATCTTACTGAAATGTGAGTAAAACTTCCATTCTATCTGTAGGTTATTGAAATGTGGGTAAAACTTCCCTTCTATCTGTAGGTTATTGAAATGTGAGTAAAACTTCCATTCTATTTGTAGGTTATTGAAATGTGGGTAAAACGTCCATTCTATCTGTATGTTAGTGAAATGTGAGTAAAACTTCCAGTCTATCTGTATGTTATTGAACTGTGGGTAAAACTTCCATTCTATCTGTAGGTTATTGAAATGTGAGTAAAACTTCCATTCTATCTGTAGGTTATTGAAATGTGAGTAAAACTTCCATTCTATCTGTAGGTTATTGAAATGTGGGTAAAACTTCCGTTCTATCTGTAGGTTATTGAAATGTGGGTAAAACTTCCATTCTATCCGTATGTTATTGAAAGGTGGTTAAAACTTCCATTCTATCTGTATGTTATTGAAAGGTGGTTAAAACTTCCATTCTGTCTGTATGTTATTGAAATATAGGTAAAACTTCCATCCTATCTGTAGGTTATTGAAATGTGGGAAGACTTCCTTTCTATCTGTAGGTTATTGAAATGTGGGTACAACTTCCATTCCATCTGTAGGTTACTGAAATGTGAGTTAAACTTCCATCCTATCTGTAGGTTATTGAAATGTGGGAAGACTTCCTTTCTATCTGTAGGTTATTGAAATGTGGGTAAAATGTCCATTATATCTGTATGTTATTGAAATGTGGGTAAAACGTCCATTCTATCTTTAGGTTATTGAAATGTGGGTAAAACTTCCATTCTATCTGTAGGTTATTGAAATGTGAGTAAAACTTCAATTCTATCTGCAGCTTATTGAGATGTGGGTAAAACTTCCATTCTATCTGTAGGTTAGTGAAATGTGGATAAAACTTCCACTCTATTTGTAGGTTATTGAAATGTGGGTAAAACGTCCATTATATCTGTATGTTATTGAAATGTGGGTAAAACTTCCATTCTATCTGTAGGTTATTGAAATGTGGGTAAAACTTCCATTCTATCTGTAGGTTATTGAAATGTGAGTAAAACTTCAATTCTATCTGTAGCTTACTGAGATGTGGGTAAAACTTCCATTCTATCTGTAGGTTATTGAAATGTGGGTAAAACTTCCATTCTATCTGTAGGTTATTGAAATGTGGGTAAAACTTCCATTCTATCTGTAGGTTATTGAAATGTGAGTAAAACTTCCATTCTATCTGTATGTTATTCAAATGTGGGTAAAACTTCCATTC
Source organism: Protopterus annectens (assembly GCF_019279795.1). NCBI lineage: Eukaryota > Metazoa > Chordata > Ceratodontiformes > Protopteridae > Protopterus > Protopterus annectens. The sequence continues at coordinate 1,288,084,409 of NC_056735.1, forward strand.
TATCTGTAGGTTATTGAAATGTGGGTAAAACTTCCATTCTGTCTGTAGGTTATTGAAATGTGGGTAAAACATCCATTCTATCTGTATGTTATTGAAATGTGGGTAAAACTTCCATTCTATCTGTAGGTTATTGAAATGTGGGTAAAACATCCATTCTATCTGTAGGTTATTGAAATGTGGGTAAAACTTCCTTTCTATCTGTAGGTTATTGAAATGTGGGTAAAACTTGCATTCTATCTGTAGGTTATTGAAATGTGGGTAAAACTTCTATTATATCTGTAGGTTATTGAAATATGGGTAAAACTTCCATTCTATCTGTAGGTTATTGAAATGTGAGTAAAACTTCCATTCTATCTGTAGGTTTTTGAAATGTGGGTAAAACTTCCATTCTATCTGTAGGTTATTGAAATGTGGGTAAAACTTCCATTCTATCTGTAGGTTATTGAAATGTGGGTAAAATGTCCATTCTATCTGTATGTTACTGAAATGTGGGTAAAACTTTCATTCTATCTGTAGGTTATTGAAATGTGGGTAAAACATCCATTCTATCTGTATGTTATTGAAATGTGGGTAAAACTTCCATTCTATCTGTAGGTTATTGAAATGTGGGTAAAACTTCCATTCTATCTGTATGTTATTGAAATGTGGGTAAAACTTCCATTCTATCTGTAGTTTATTGAAATGTGAGTAAAACTTCCATTCTATCTGTAGGTTATTGAAATGTAGGTAAAACTTCCATTCTATCTGTATGTTATTGAAATGTGGGTAAAACTTCCATGCTTTCTGTATGTTATTGAAATGTAGGTAAAACTTCCATTCTATCTGTAGGTTATTGAAATGTGGGTAAAACTTCCATTCTATCTGTAGGTTATTGAAATGTGGGTACAACTTCCATTCTATCTGTAGGTTATTGAAATGTGGGTAAAACATCCATTATATCTGTATGTTATTGAAATGTGGGTAAAACGTCCATGCTATCTGTAGGTTATTGAAATGTGGGTAAAACTTCCATTCTATCTGTAGGTTATTGAAATCTGAGTAAAACTTCAATTCTGTCTGCAGCTTATTGAGATGTGGGTAAAACTTCCATTCTATCTGTAGGTTATTGAAATGTGGGTAAAACTTCCATTCTATCTGTAGGTTATTGAAATGTGGGTATAACGTCCATTATATCTATATGTTATTGAAATGTGGGTAAAACTTCCATTCTATCTGTAGGTTATTGAAATGTGGGTAAAACTTCCATTCTATCTGTAGGTTATG
>NC_056735.1:1288086171-1288132434 GCF_019279795.1 Protopterus annectens
AAAATAATAAAGAAACGGGAAGTGTCAATGTACATACACTGAGGACATAAACCACATTTATGGGTACCTAAATCATAGGGTAGAAACAAATGTACTGTATTAATAATACAGGGGCTAATGATGGACGTCTCTGGGAGTTGAGATGTCACTCGGATTGCAATACTAGGAATGTTATTTATGTAGCGTGTTGTCAAACATGCTTCAAGTTTTATGTAGGGAAAACTAACCGCTCCTTACGGGAGCGGATTAGAGACCACATATATTGTTTTAACAGGTTAGAAACTTGCAGCGCATTAGCCAAGCATATGATATCTTGCACAGGACATGTGTTCTTATTTCAAGTTTTGTGTATTTCCCCCACCAGTGTGCGTGGTGGAGATCAAGTGAATAGCACAGAAACCATTGAAACCAAGTGGATATTGAGGCTGGCATCTCATCGTGGCAGGGGTCTTAATGATTATGTGCCACTTAAACCCATACTAAAGGGCAGGCCCCTGAAATGATTTATTCAAATGATTTATTCAAATTTTCATGTATTAACTATTTGCATTTAATTATTTGCATTTAATTTTTTGCATCTAATTTTTTGTACCTAACTTTTTTATATTAATTATTTGTTATGCATATATATTTATTTGTTTGTTATTTTAAGGATCTCTCATCAGGTTTTAGCACTATCATATAGTATTACTATACTGTGTTATTTAGCAGAACAATCATTGCTTATTAACCGCTGTAGTGCTTTGTTTAGAGTTTCTGTACTACCTTTGTTTTGTAGTGTCCTATACCCTTAAGACACATAGGAAATGACGAATGCAATTTGGGTATGTTCCTGGATGTATTTATATCAGTGTGTTTTAAAATTGTGAACGTCTGAGGAAGCGAATTATTTCGTGAAAGCGCTTACGTTATTAAATATCTGTTTTATCCATTCCTAGTTTGGATTATTGGTTTATTCCAGTTTTATTTATTGTGCATATACCTCGCTACCTGTGGGTTACTACATTTGCAGCTACGTTTTTTACTCTTGTGAGTCTTGGGTTTGCGCCTTTTTATATATATATATATATATATATATATATATACATATATATATATATATATATACATATACACAGACAATAGGTATTAATAGCCATACATATGTAGGAGTAATGTGGAAGTACTGAGTGCAAAGTATATCGCTCAGCCACAAGCCCTGTAACTGGTACCTGTGAAATGTGCAGTGTGGCAACCTGTTCCACAAATGAGAAAACTTCCATCAAACATATACCCACTCACAGTTCAAAGGACATGACACGACACACAGGTGTGCATACACAGACAACCTTTATTTGTGTACAATACAATAATGTATGCCATTACTTACAGCACAAAAAGTCTGACATATGTAATCAGTGATGAATGCAAGGCCCACACAAAACAGTAGATGCAAGCAATGTGGATATATAACATACTATGCTGTCCAGGCCTAGCCCTTCAATCAGTACAACAGTAGACAAAGGATTTGCCTTCAAGATAGGTAACAATCAACAATTACTGATGTGTTCCTGCAGCCTCCAATTACATGTTGTAGTCAAGCCGTAGGGGGGAATGTAATAGTTGTGGTAATGTCAATGTATCGGTCACATGTATGGACCCTGACCAATATATTTTGTGGGAGTCCATGATATGACTGGGATGATAGCAGGAATGCTAGCAGTAAATAATGATAGGCCATTGCCAATATCCCCTAATTGTATCACAGCAGGGCAAAGCCTGTCATATATGTTGTGGCCAGAGAATGAGACACAGGGCCATACTTGCAATATTGCTGTTACACATCCTGGATATTGTTGGTGTTACAGGATTTGTTGCAACATACCCTTATGCAGGAATATGACATCAGAAACACAAATGGATGTAGCTATGTACTGATAGCATGCAACAGACAGACTGCTGGTGATATATGTAGGGCAAGACCTGTGTAGTGCACACACCAAACCAACTACACAATCCACTGGCCATCATGTGGATAGGCCCACAGTTGAGAGTTATGCAGACAGACTGGATTCCATCCTAAACAACTATGTACACACAAACACTGCAAAACCAGCAATATACAATGCACATATGAATACTACTCACTCTGTCTGTAGGTCTGAAACCCCATACGAATGTGTAATTGGCGTCTGCAATTCCTGCTGTAAGAGGTATTGCAAACTGCTGTCATTAACACTGCTGCCCACATACAGGAAGGTTGTCCTCCATACTGGAAAGGTTAAGGGACAACGCCCACATGAGTCAGTATTTTATAGTACTGGGTTGCCATGACAGTGGTTATGTGAAGTGCTATACAGCAGGCAGGCTGCATGCAGTTAGCAACTGTTGCACACTGATTATTGAGAGCCCATCACCTGATCATGTGCATCACTTACAAAAGCCATGCTGCAATCCATTCAAACCAGCTCAATCACTCTAGTGGAGAGAGAGAGACAGAGACAGAGAAACACACACACACACACACACACACACACACACACACACACACACACAGCGAAAAGATGTATAAAACATAAACTGTAAACAACAGGCAGTCACAGCTGTCAAGAAAAAAAAAATGACAGGTAAGTAAACCATATATGTATGTAATTGAAAGTAGTATGTGGTATAGAATAATAGGAAATATGATGTGGAATGTTGATATGAGCCATCTGTAGTTGTCCCTGTAATGAAGTTCTGCTGAGCAACTGCTCTGGACAATACTGTCTGTCCCTGTAAGCAGTGGGACATACCCGCCAACTGTTTCAGATCAGCAAGGAATGACAAAGAATTAAGCCATAGTATGTGTGTTTGGTATGTTAGTGTGGGCAATAGCTGGTGGTGGAAGTACTGCCATCATGATAGACACATGGGTGTCAGAGCACACCACATGCAGGATAGTCATGTTAATGTCTAATGCAGCATGCACAAATGCCATAGGTGTATAATAGGCTTACCAGCAATCTCTCACCACATATAGGTTCATAGGTTCATACTAGGCTATCTGCCCGAGGGCATTTACAAGCCTAGCCCATAGTTTTGTGGCTTACGCCACCCCTTTAGTATGGGGAACTATACCCATTATTTTGCTGTGCCTCTGTCGAGCAGTGACACTGAGGTAATCCCTGGGGTATATCTGCGATCTCCCATCCATTGGTCAAGATTTCTCTTGAACAAGGCCAGCGAGGTGCTCTGCCTCACATATACCGGGATTTTATTCCACAGCATAGGGAGTCTTTGGGTGATGAATCTATCCCTCCAGCACGTCCTATTAATAGCCGTGTCGAGGTTTAAGTCTCCGCCCTTGTGGCTCTGGCGGATCTAGATTTTTGAGGTGAAGCATATTCATCAAATCTGGGTTTGACATGGCCTTGTATGTTAGGCAAAGGTCACCTCTGAGCAAGCGGTAAGCGACTGAATAGAGCTGGAGTTCTTTCAGTCGGGCAGCATAGGACAGATGTTTGAGACCCTTTATCCTTTTGGTGAGGAACTTTGTGGCCTCTCCAGCTGCTGCAAGTGTCGGGTCAGATACATTCAATGGGGCATTGTACTCAATCATTGGTCTGATGAGTGATGAGTATAGGGAGACTATGACCTCCCTTGATCTAGATGAGAATCCCTTCATGATAAGGTGGGCAATGTAGAAGGTCTTCCTAACTACTTTAGCTACATGGGTGTCGAATGACAGACTACTATCAACCTGGGTCCCCAGGTCCCTGATAACTTCTTCTGTGCTCAGTGGATTGCCACCTATTTGGTAGCTAGGGGTAACCTTGTTTTTCCCGGAAGGGTATGACTATGCATTTTTTGGCATTTAACTTTAGGCCATGGCTCTGGCACCATTTATCCGTTTCTGTGAGACCCTTCTGAAGGATATCTGTGTCAGATGTGTTTTCTATGGCGCCCAGTTTGCAGTCATCTGCAAACTTTGTCAGCCATAACCCTCCTGTGTTTGCTTGTACTTCGAAAAGTAGATGCCAAACAAGAGTGGCCCAGGACTGAGCCCTGTGGTACACCACTTGTGACAGGCTTTGAGTCTGACATGGCGCCAGCAACTCTGACCCTGTGGGTTCTGTCACTCAGCCAGTTTGCAACCCATCTTGTGATGTATGGGTTAACATTTAAGCTGATGAGTTTTTCAATGATACCCGAGTGGGGTATTGTATCGAAGGCCTTCGCCAGATCGAGGTAGGCTGTATGGACTGCCTTTCCCTCATCAATGGCTTTGGTGACTGTTTCGAAAAAGTCAACCAAGTTGACAAAGCCAAACTGGGATATACCACCCTAATGTTAGCTTGTGTTCATATGTGACACCTGGCTGTGTTGCAGTAAGACAGAACAGTGCAGCTGTGAATGAAAGACAGTTACAGAATGAGGACTAGATGTCTGTATGCACCCCACATATAGATAATTATCTGTCTAATTATATATCACACAGATAATTATCTGTGTGATATATAATTAGACAGGTATGTCTACAGATATACAGGCAGTCATATGGATGAAGGTATATAAACACCCACAAGATATATCTACATGTACACATATACATACACACATATATATATATATATATATATATATATATATATATATATATATATATATATATATATATATATATATATATATATATATATATATATATATATACATATAGTGGTACTGATAATGGCATGCAGGTGAAATAGTCTGTAACAGGCCAGCAGAGTTAGTGTCCCCACAGGGAGCATGGCTAAAAACACATAGCACAGAGCATGGCACAAACACATAGCACAAAGCTTGGTACAATACAACATATGTCCCAATGGTAGGTAAGCAGCCAATATACCAATTGCATTCTATGAACGGTTTGTTGTAGCTGATATGGTGGGGGGAGACACAGATGTGTATTAAGAACTATGTTAACCCTGCTGTATGGTTGTACTGACCTGTTTCTATCTTTATGTCTTCCATGGAGGATGCCCCATATCTCTCTTCTGGCCTACAGTGCTGCAGAGACCGAGGTGATAATATCACATTTGGTGCAGCGCTATGACCAGCTGTTCGGATGGACAGCCCAAGACCAGCAGGAGAGGACCGCCTTGTGGAACGAACTAGTCCACAGGGTCAGTGATTTTGGACTGCATAACCGCAACTATGAGCAGGTCCGGCATCATTGCAGCTACCTGCTTCACCATGTATGTCAGCATGCTGCTGCTGTATGGGAAGACCACCTCACAACAGGGGGGGGACAAGCCATCCATCCACCCCTCACCCGTGTGGAGGAGCTATTCAGGAGCCTTGTGGCACCTCCCCACCTGCAGCACAAACAACTGGCAGGGTGCATTGTGGAGGTGGGTTCCACCGACACACTGCTTGAGGACCATGCAGGTAAGGCCCAAGGGCACATCAGTACACCACTTGTGTGTATGCATCTGTATCTGTACAGGTACATCATGCAAATCTGAGATGTCATATACATACTCTGTCGCTGTGTAGTAGTAATAAACAAATGTGCATAAGCTGTAGTATTGTGGTCCCGTACTGTAGATGTAACGTAATGCTGCACTCACCCTTTACGAATGGCACAGCTGTGGCCACTGACAACAACATTCTCACACTCTTATGTAGGTCCCTCCAGGATACCACCACAGCAGCAGCCTGTAGCCAGTGAGTATGGTTCATGTTCATGCATGACAAAACACTGTGCATGTAATGGCTATGGGATATTCTATGCACACATCTAACACACCTACCCATACTGCATGCTGTACACATTCACATTTTGTTGTTGTGAAATGCACTGTATCACAGTAGTGACCATGCTGGGGTATTGGAAGGGTACAAGACACACATGCAAGATACCTAACATCCTGTCATTTTGCAGTGTGTCCACAGGGATGGGGAGTATGGCAGGACACATGGCCTACAGTAGGGACATGTGTGAAACACCACCCTCATGGCTGTAACTGCACACAATCAGGTTATGTGACTGTGGCAGATGTAACCCTGACCCCACAGCAATAGTGACAGCAGTGTGTGCACTCTAAGGGATGTGCACATGAGTAGACCTTGCAACCATGCAGAGTTCTGGGACATGTGTATGGTACCCCCCACAGCCATGGTAAGGTCTGGTGGGTGTCAGTGTAATAGTCCTGTACTGGTCATACATGCACTACTGATGTTGTGATGTGTAAAGCAGACATCAGGCATTCACAAAATATATCCATTCACATATCATCCCAGGTATGAGGTGCTGTAACACACAGGGGCTGTGAGCATTGGAGCTGACATAACAGACACTGTACTACATAAGCAGCAATGGTTTGTACACCTGTGTGGTATGGTACACAGTACAAGGCAGGGTGCAGAACAGATCGACAGTAACACTTCATACATGGGGGCAGTGTTGACAAGGGGAAGGGCCATTACCTACCAACACAGCCCATGCATCACACACATGTATACTGCACCTGTGATGAGGTCACTTTGGTTGCACTGCATGCTGTTGCGCACCAGCTGTAATGCATGCTGACAGAAGGGTAATGGGAGGACTGTGTGTACAAAAGGTGTGCAACCCCACATGTAGGTGTGTGTGTGTGTGTGTGTGTGGGGGGTGTTGAATGTGTGTGTAAGTGCAATCTGGTGGAGTGTGGTCGATGCATGTCTGATGTGTGTGTACATGTGTGTCTGTTTGTGCGGGTATCCATGTATATACAGGCGATAGTGGGATTGATCACATGGCAGTACTTCTCCTTGGGATTGTGCTGTAGATGTAGTGACACATGAGACACCAGGACAGCCTGTCTGATATGTGAACACAGAACAGCTGATAGCATAACAAGGTCTGTAGCACAGAACATGCATTGGGAGGGAAAGTACATACCAGGTATACACATCATAATGCCAGCAGCAGATGGATAACTGGCTACCCACGTATGCAGCACTACTAATGCAAAGGGGAATTACCAGACCACATCTGTGAGTGTATCCAGATATTACTGTTGTCCTCATGTTGGGTTGATTGTGCAGCAGATGGGGCATGGACTGATCAAGACTGTAATATGGGGCTCCGGTGTGTGACATATGTAGTGAATGTAGCAGCCCCAACCATTTAGGGGCCATGTACACCATGACTGGACATGCACAGGGTATTACTGGATGACAGCAGTGAGACCATGTACTACCTACTCCACCAAAGTCAGGGAGGTGATGGATTAACAGGTCATGTGTTGTGATCACACTTGTAGGCATGGAGAGGTCTGATATGTTAATGGGTAGTATGAATGAATGTATGTTAGCAAGTGTCATGCAGGATGGGGAACATCTTTAACTGAATGTGGGACTGTCTGTATACCCAGGGTAAGGGGGAGGTAGTAAGGTGGACTGTCAGTGTTTGTGGGTGTACATGTGTGTGTGTCTGTGCCTGTGTGTCTGTGTGTGTCTGTGTGCGTGCGACTCTGTGTGTGTGTGTGTGTGTGTGTGTGTGTGTGTGTGTGTGTGTGTGTGTGTGTGTTTGTGCGTGTGTGAGTGTGTGTACTGTTATGCAATGCTGTACAGGTCTTAACATGTGTGTTTGTTTCCCTCACAGGTGGCGAGGTGGGTCAGGTTCCCTCCTGCATGTAAACTGAGGTAGGTGTCCCTACAGACATCGATGATGATGATGATGAGGGTACTGGTGAGGCACAGGTGGGGTTGTCAGAGGCCACACTGCACCTACATGTGTCATCACCCTCCTAGCCACCCCAAGCCCGCACACAGTTGCAGTGCCCCTACACACCCCATCACACGTGGCCATAGCAGAGGGACAGTTGGCGGTTGGTGCCAGTGACCAGGAAGGTGTGGTGTCCATGCCAACTGTGTCGGTTCACAGTCAGCATAGCCAGATGTCTGGCAGGCCACCACATCGGCAGATGTACCATGGTGCTCGTGGGAGGGCTGCTGGCCATCATGCCCCTGGCAGAGGTTCCACAACTGGTACAACCAGGAGCATGTTTCAGGCTGTAATGGAGGCACAGACATGTATGGACATGCACACCAGACAGGGCCTGAGGCTGCAGAGGGCTGCTTTATCATCTGTAAGTGGCAACCTCCATGACATTGCTGCTGCCCTCTGTCAACATACCAAGGTCATGGATAGATGTCGGGGTGAGATAGTGGGCTTACTCGACCGAGGAATGTCTGTGCTTGAACATGTTGTGGGAGTGGTGCGACATCCGCGTGGACTTAGGCGAGAAATGCCAGCAGCTGGTGGTCATCGTGGACATGTCACACCACCAAGCCGCACCCGTAGTGGCAGTACCACCCACAGCACACCACTGGGGGTGCCTTCCACACCACACCGCAGCAGACCTCGTGCACATGGCCCTGGCCAGTCCCAGGTGGGACATGGTTCCAGAGGACACCTGTCATCATCAGGGGAGAGTAGCACCTCAAGGTCTTTACCTGCGCATGCCCGTGGAACCCTTGGCAGGCACAGTTAGCATGACCATAGTTGGAGGCACTGAAATGCTCACCCTGCCAGGTATAGTCTGCAGCTGTCCAACAACACCTGTATAAGGCGGCCACATGGCAGGATTGTGTGCATGCATACCCACACACTATGTAACCACACCTAGGGTGACCCCATACCTACACACACCACATCACCATGCCCCAATCATTGAACAAAACCCCTTACCCACCCTGACGGTGACACATGTATGGACCACCCTTGACCTCTGGCAAACCAGCAACACACCCTGTGCATATAATGATACCCGTGCCACTTCCCTATCATCCAAAACATTGATGCAGGGACAGGCTAACATGGTTCTGATGCACACAGTGACTGTTACAGAGTGCTGTAATGTACTGCAGTGTGAGATGTCAGGGGTAATGTGTAATGCATACATGTCAGGTAGTGTAGCCATGCAGCTATGATGCATTTCAGGTGTCAGTAACAGTGATTGTTATCTTCACAATGTTATCCATTTGTGTTGCAGATGTACATGTGTCAGCAGGAGGATGGTCAGCAGTCATATTTCACAAGAGTACGGCACTGTGGTGACACCATGGTGACCACCCACGGGTGGTAACCTCAGTCCCACTGTTACCACTAGGGGGCTTGTGGGCTTCCGATATCCCAACACCCATCCCCGTCAAGGTGTTCACCCCCCCACATGTGTCATATACCACCCCTGTATGCGTCTTGTGTGTCATGTCTGGTAACCTTCCCATCCTCCCTCCTCAAATATACCCACAGACCCTCTCCAACATCCCACTACCACCTGAAAAGATAATGGAAGGGCAATATGTTCTCACAAAGCAATCACGCCCAAAACATGGCTGTCCATTCCACACACGTGTCCACTGGACACATGTAATCCGGTCTAGTTGTCGTCACAATGCATTTATGTTGTCCTCACCCTTCACCCAGAGATTTGAGGGTCCACATCTACATCCAACTGCAGTGTTTATGCACAGCTGTTGCTGTAGCAGAAATGGGCAACTATGGACCTTTCCTACACCCCTCCTGCACATGCCTAGCTATGTCCCCTACTGTCTTACCTTACCCTTACTTACCCTCTTTGTGCCCCCTTTTCACCACTTTCCTAGCAACCCTTATTTCCATTCCTTTTTAAAGAGGTTAGTGTGGGGGTAAACTGGAGTGCTCTGGCCAGCAACAAAATAAACCTCCTCTGCAAGGCTCGTACCCAGGACACTGCACACCATACACAAAGTGATTTCCACTAAACAATGATAGATGTACATAACCCTGATATTTCCACAAACATATCATCCAGCCCAGTCATTCAACAGTACAGGGAATGTACTGCAACATATAGATGTATGTGTGCGAGAAAATATATTAATGTCTAAACAGGTACAACATATTGATATATGTAGATGTATATATATATATATATATATATATATATATAATCTATATCTATATCTATATATATAGGGATATATACATATATAAATATATATGAACATATACACATGGAAATGCCTACATCTATGGATATATATGTTTACATCTACATGTGTAAATATATACAGCAGGTCATGTATATGTCAGCAGATATATACATGTACATATATAGGTGTATACGGGCAGACATCTGGTGATAACAATGGGGATATAACAAAATCATATATGTCCTCATGCAACGTTAATGGCATTGAGAGGCATCACACAATATATGTCTGGTACAAATAGGTATACTTCACCCCCAGCCAAGCACGTCCCCCCTGTAATACAGTAACAAGTGTTGCAGATCCCATAACCAGGACCGCACACAACATGGCCATCCTTAGGATACATATACACAGACAGACATATGCAGATGCAGGCATATATATATATATATATATATATATATATATATATATATATATATATATATTTATATACAAATATGTAGATATATATGTAAGTACATATGCACACACACAGATATGTACAGTCAACTTGAGCAGCAAGTATTCCTACAGTCACCACCTTAACAACTGAAGATTGTATGAGCCACCCATACGAATGACATTTGTAGCCTGCAACACATACCCATAGAGATATCAAAGGGTATAACACCACACACACAGGTGCCCATAAATGATTGTGACAGCTATAGTTGTGTACTATGACAGTTGTATATGCCATGTCATAAAGCCGTTTAGACACTGACATCCATATGAACAGTGTAATGCAACTGTGAAACAGTTATACTGAGACAGTAGTCTGGTAAGATTGACACATGTTGCTGTCTAGGCCACGGCCTTCTAGTAGTACAATAGTAATGACAGACTGGCCCACAGCATACCAGACAATCAACAGTACATAATGCAGATGTATAGCCCAGCAGCCTCTATCTACACTCTGTACACAATCACTAGGGGGTACAGACTCCAGTTGACACAATGGAATGTATCTGATACATAACAAGGCATAACTGACACCATCACAATCACACAGACAAACAGAACAGTCTGTATGGCAGGTGGCAGCAGGCCTGCATTTACCCACGGTGGACTGTATGGTAATGTACATCAAGATACCTTAAGGCAGCTTACCCCAGATACCCACACATGTTGTTACAGCCTAGGTTAGTCATGGTGCACCCCCCCCACACTTATTACTACTGGGCCATATACCATGGTTATGTAAATTGCCCTCTGCAGTGCATTAGGGCACACATGTATTGTGTAGGTGGAGTCCACACATATATGGCCCCAACCCCCCAGTATGTGTGGGGTGCACGACTGCAGTGGAGGGATGGCAGGAATGACAGCATGACATACACACAGCCCACTACATAACAAACCCTGACAGCATGTCACCCGTGCTAAGCCAAGGATGTAGGTGGAGGACAGAGTCTGGAACACAGGCACATATGTGTACAGCTGTTGTCATACAGTAAGCAAGTTATGTAAATGTGTACCTATCTATATGGATATATGTATAATGATATGTACATATATGTTTGCCTTATGTCCTGCACATGGGGTGGAGCCCTACCTCAGCCCCAATAATCCCAACCTCTCAGTGCAAGGGGATGTCATGTATGTATTGCAGGTATATTTGTAGACTATTGCTACTGTAATAGGGAGTGTCTTCACAGACGTGGTGTGTGTAGGAGGCCACATCTGCTGTGGACATGTGCGCCATTGGCTACTGACAGATATCCTAAGTTCATCATAGTACAGTACCACTGCTAGCACAGTAACACCCCTGTGGACTACAGCTACGATACGCCCAATATATGTGGGCAGTCTGACACACGCTGGTCAGTCCAGGGGTATACACAGAACCCCTTCATGCAAGACATGTGGATCAGGCCTGTCAATGTGGATGTTAACAGCCATGTAGATGGGTATCACATGTAAATACTGGTATACATTTGCCCCCATAGATTATACATTCATACAACCCTGTCTGTCCTGACACATAATAACCACTGGTACGGAGGTGCCATGGCCACATACTACCCACTAATTAGTGACATACATCTCAACAGCATCCCAATGCTTTGTCTGACATACATGACTGTCATGGTGGCCCAGCAGAAGTACATCTGGCAAGTATCTGGACATGTCATCTCACTGGATAAGTACAGTCATGGCATGTAACAAAGCACAGTGCTAGCTACAGGCAGACTGACTCAACACTGGGCTACATCTCCCATGAGGAGTTACACATGTACCTGCATAGATAGAAGGCTCTACAGGCATGTCACATCACAGAGTAACAGACACCTGTGTGAAAGTGCATAACCACAACCAGTGTGAACACAGCCACAGCCACATATGGTAAGCTAGCGTACTATTACAGTATATGGATATCTGACCTACACCATCCTGATATGAGCCACTCACACAACACCCCTACATATACTGGGCCACTAGACAGTGTGGTTTGATGCCTGTCTGTGGTATGGGACATGTGTGTGTTCATCCCTACAGCATGTCAGCTGTTAGGGTGACATACAGTGGAGCAGCATGTAACATCAGATAGGACAGGACCTGTAACAATGACATCTACAACAGTCTCTACACAGGCCAAGGTACATATTCACTATACACACACTGTTGGCAATTACCAGACTTACACATACCTCAGTACTGTGCACACAACCACATAATGGCCAGGCTATGTCCTCAATTATAACCCCTACTATACATAACTTGTGTAGCAGTCTGATATCTCACTGGCTTGTTATCAGCTATGCTGTCAATGACTATGGAGTACAGAACATATGCACCCCCTACTGCATGACATATGTGCAAAGGTTGACAGAGTTGTGGCTGGAGGCACAAACACAGGGCCACTATTGACATGTCACTGTTATACCCTCATACATATACAGTTGTAACAGGGTTTGTTGCACCATATGTCATATGAGGGATGTGACGTCGGTAACTCTCCCGGCTGTCACCATCTACTGCCTGCTATCCTCACACTACCTTCTGCATTCCACAGATAGGTGCACCATAGCTGACACATGAAACCAAAGGCACAGCACTGCCCAGTCTGTGGATGACCCTGCGGATGGGAACCTCTCATATACATGGGACCGACATGGCAGGTATTGTGAGATGTACGACAGGCATATCCAGACAAACACTGTTAAACCAACAGTGCTCCACATGCAATATAGCAGCACTTACATTCTGTAGTCAGGTCAGGCACATCCCCCTCCTATTTATTGCCCTCTTTCCACAGTGTATGTTGTTAGAGGTAAATCCCCAATCCATCTGAGATGCTGTTTGCCAAACAAGAGATCAAGTTCCTGCCCACAGTGACTGTAAAGGACCAATACCACCATGTTGTCCCTAGGTATTGGAGTGTGTTTCCATGCAATTGACTATGGGCCTGTTACCACAGCCATTCCACATGCAATCAGCTAGGGGAGGGCTGCAATTCGTGCAGAGGCCATCAGCTGATCATGAGCATCACTTACATTACACATGCTGCTGCCTAAGCATTGCAGGTGTGGGTCTCCAAATCCACCAGAGAGAGAGTGGGTTAGGTAGACAGAGGCAAATCCATGTCAGGGAGGGGTGCTGGAGTAAAACAGAAGCATGTTTGCGTCACACCCCTACCAGCACAGGGTATCAACCCCCCAACAACTATGTAGTGCTATCACCGTTTGATGCAGTTATTGGTTGTGCCACATGGGTTATCTGCTGTGGAGCACTCAGAGCATATTTGTGATGATAAGTGACATCTGCAACAGGGATATGGTAGATATAAGGTAGGTGATGTGCATCTGCCTGTCTGCATGAACAGCTGCCAGAGTCAACCCAGGCACACTCACACAGGGATGCACACACATTGACACACTTGGCAGGGCCAGGAGTGCAACTCATCACTAATGTGATTGCCACAACATATCGATGTGCAGGTATCACATGCACCACATGGGTCATACGGAGGTTGTATGGGCATAGACTATGATGATGTGTCAGACATCAAACAGCATGCTTCAGTATGTCCTGGGGAGTTGTAGTGAGTGTAGATGTGGTCAGATGCACCATACAACACACACTCGCACGGACATACAGGGTGCCAGTCCTGACATGCATGGGTGCATGTCTGCACGGGTGTGTGGTGGTCAACTGTGCCAGCAGGCTGTACAAGGGTAGGTGATTGGTATACCTTGGCATCAGGCCACATGACGATGGTCTGCATTGTGCATCAGGCTTGTGGTTTCTGCATCTGCCCACACCGGTGGGTATTGCATCCCCCATCCAGTCACCTTTGTGACTATTGTGTGTGGCCAATGCTGTGCATCACTTGCCATGTATATGTTCCTTACTCCATGATATGGATGGTGTCTGGGATGTGCACACCTCCCACACGGATGTACAATGACATGTGGAACTGTACCTGGGGTGTCTGTCCCATGTTGCGAACACAGATTATTATTGGATGTGCCAGTCTTGCCCACCTGTGGCAGGAACTGGTAATGGGCAGCAGGTTTACCCTGCACCTACATTGATAGCATACTAACAACATTCCCTGATGTCAGTGTCATCTGTCCATACAGGGCATGTTATCAGGCATGGTATGTCCATTGAGAGTTGCATGTGAAGGCACCATGGGTGCTGCAGGTGTCCATTTAGGAACATGGTGGAGGTGCACTGTCTGCATGTACGTGCATATTGGACAGATGGCCAGGGTGACATACCCTCTGTAGCCCACTGCTATCACTGCAGAGTTACTATCAATGGCCAAAATGCAGTATACTACCCACATATTGGCTGTTGCCTAGGCATGTGTGTGTGCTCTGAGTAATAGCGGGGTTGCTAACTGTGATTGACTGGCCTTGATGTCACATGGTTGGGTATGGCTTTGCACACCTGCCTCTCAGCTAATTTACATCTGGAATCCTTGTATGGTTGACATGGTGATATATAGTAGGGCCACCATAAAATAACTGGGCAAAACCCCCTCCACATTGGCCACAGGTGTCACACACTCACAGCCACCTCTACACAGGTACATGTTACATGCAAACACCTGTCATGTCTGGGAGTAGAACCCGTACCTAACTAGTTTATCACACTACAGCATTACGCAGTTATAGTATGTGCCACGGACCTTACTGGCGTACCTGTTCCCCAAAGCTATATTTCACAGTATATGACATCAGCAGGGTTACTAAAGTAGGGCATTTCAACTGTACAGCGAGTGACTAGCCTAAAACACATTGCTTCCCACACAGACAGTGAGACACACACAAAACATCCACAACTGACATGTGTGGGTATAGGACCCCTGACCGAGATCTATAGCACACTACAGCATGTGGCTGTTATAGGAATCACCACAGGGATTACAGAAGAACTGTTTCCCCAAAGTTGTATTTCACAATGGATGACATCAGCAGGAGTGCCACAGTAGGGCATTTGAAATGTACTGCGAGTGAGTAGCCTATAACGCATTGCTCCATACACACACATTGAAACACACACAAAACATCCAAGACTGCCATGGGTGGGGATGGAACCCTACCACTGTTCTAAATCACATTACAGCAGTACATGGTTACAGAATGGGCTACAGAGATTACTGGGTTACATTCTTCCCAGAGATGTATGTCTATGTGAGTGACATCCGCAGCCTTGCCAAGGTTGGGTATATGAGTTATACAGAGTGTGTGTAGCCTAAAAAGCATTGCTTTCTACACAGTCAGACACACACACACACACACAGTTGTCAGGTCTGGGGTTAGAACACCTACCTATTTTATTACACCAGAGCAGTATGCAGTTACAGGATGCACTACGGAGATTACTAGGCCATGACTTTCACAGAGGTGTATTCCTAGGTGAGTAACATAAGCAGCCTTGCCAAAGTTCAGCATATGAATTGTATGGGGCTTGAGTATCCTAAAAAGCATTGCTCTCTACACAGTTAGAGACAGACAAGCACACACACAAACACACTCACACAGTTGCCAAGTGTGGGGTTTGGCCTACTACCTAACTGGTTTATCACTACAGCAGTAAGCGGTTATGGGAAGCGCCATGGTGATTCCTGAGCTACAGCTCTCACAAAGGTGTATTTCAAATTGGATGACCTCAGCAGGCTTGCCATACTACTGCTATGGGGTGGGTAGTGTGTGCATGGGCCACAACCCATTCATGTAGGGGTTGACATGCCACATGCAGGCACTCACAGGGTCATATGTCACAGGTACGTTTATACAGCTACTAGATGACTACTTCCTTGTACAGTCATGTTGCACAGCTGGCACGAGCACCACATAGTCTTTCATGCTGACAGATGCTGATGGCTAGTATCTGCAGTGAGTGCATCTGCACCTCATGTGGTTGTGCTCCTTTGACTGTGTGCTGGGTGGGACAGTCCTGGATGTGACCCTCTTCCACACATCTATGTCCATCTACCTTTGGCTTATTATAGTGTGGTGTCCTTACATATATGTCTGTATTCCTATCCACTGTGTGTGCAAGGCAGGTGTGGTGAATACTGACATGTGTCTGCACTAAGAACTGTAAATGCCAGATATGTCTGGTCCACTGGTGTTTGCAGACATGGCCTTCATGTGTTTAAGTGCTTTCAGTATGTTGTTGACTGACATTGCCTTCATTCCTGTAAGTGTGTGAGTATGCCCAGTATGGCCATCTGTATTGCATGTGTAGAGCATGTCCAGGTTGTTTGTGCTGCGGTGCTGACCTTTGTGTTGTACACCGACAGGTAGCATGCTGTGTCTGCAGGGTATCCATCATCATTTGGCTTGTACTGTTGCTACATTTATGCATAGTGAGGGGGCACCTGACTGTTTCTACATTTCTGCACAGGAGTTGTGGGGGCACACCTGACTGTTACTATTAGTGTACATAGGATGGGGGCACACCTGACAGTTCTACACATTTGCTAGGACTGTACTGGTATGTCGGGTACTCCATTTCAGTCTGTAGTCTTGACCTATCGTGCTGGCTAGAGCCATACCAGTGTACTACAGATCCTGGCTTTCACTGCCTACATATTGGTTTCAGACTTCTTAGCCTTCACATCTTCCATCCAAATGCCTGGCCTGCTGTAGTCTCTCTGTGTAGGCCTGGGAGGGGGGGGTTACACATAGGGCTCATTCAGAGGTCATAGTTCAGCATTTGTTTGTGTTTGTCTACACCTATCCTGCTGATTGTAACATTTGTTGTGTATGTGCCCCCCCAACTGGCATGTGTGAGTCGCTTACCTTGTGGGTGTCCCAGTATTGAGTGTGGTGCTGCAGGGCTGCCTATGTCGGATGCACAGAGTACACTCCCTATACATGGTTGAGTACAAGTAGTGTCATGTTTGGCATCCCTTTTACTGTATGTGCGAGTCGGAGAGAGGTGACATTCGCTGGGTCCCTACTGTGTCAGTGCATGTGCTCTACATTGCCTCTTTACCAGGGCCAGGGCATACTGGGCATACCTCCTTCTGCCTACTGGGGCAGGCTCAGGTTGTTCCTCCTCCGAGTCACTCTGTGCCTGTGCAGGCCTTGGCAATGGTGGGGGGCTGTGTGTCCCTGCCCCATGCTGTTCCTGCTGCAGCTGTTTCTGCAGGATCATATTGTGTAGCATGGCACATACAAGGACAATTTGGGTACATGTAGTTGGTGAGTACTGCAAGGCTCCACCAGATGTTTCCAGACACTGGAACAGTGACTTCAGCATCCCAAACACACACTCTAGTATGATTCGTGTTTGTGCATGTGACTCATTATCAAGTTCAGTTGATGGAGGGGAAGCTCTTGCGGTTGATGAAGACCCTACCCTGCTCACTGGGTGGTGCTTTGATGCATATGTGCGTGCAGTCTATTGCACCCACTACCTCTGGGTATTCTGCTATTTAATGGAAAAGACGTATATTGCTGGCCAACGCCTCACGGGTGATGGGTAGGTATACGTGCTCACCGACATGTGCTGACACGGCATCCATGAACTGGTGTAGTATCCTGGATGCTGATGCCTGTTATAACCCCATCATATCCCCAGTTGGCCTTTGGAAGGTACCTGTAGATAGTATACGTAGTATTACACATACCTTGGTATCCACTGGGATGGGTTCCCCTCTCTTAGTTCTGTGTATGAGGCATGGCTGGCACAGCTTAACAATCTGCTGTAGGAGGTCCCTGTCCACCCTATAGCACTGCACTATCTCCAGCTCATGTAGCCCTTGGTAGGTTACCCTGGGTCTGTACAGTCTTCTCCGTCTTCTCACTGTGGGTTGCTTGGCAGCATTCACATCCTCACCACCCTCTGCCTCTTGCACATGCTGGTTTATGATAGCAAAAGCAGCCCTTAGCATTATTTCTTTTGCTTTCGTTTTCTAAAATTTCCCCATTTGTATACACCGGTGGTGCAGAGTTCTTGGGAATAACAAAGGGAAAAGGTGTTTGCATAGTTTATAGTGATGCACTGGGCTGGGCTGCTGCCTTTGTGATTGGCTGTGTCTGATACACTTCACCTGTCAGCTCAGCTAGTTCTCCTTGATTACCTTCCTACTGCTGTTTTCCCTTTCCATTGCCTCCCTGTTTGAGCCTGTGTGCACTGCGCAAACAGAGTGCTCAAATGTGCACAGAGCTGCTATTTCCTGGTTTAACTTCCTTTTTCTTCCTGTGAAACCCGGTGCACATCGCGCACACCCGCTTACACTTTGTCAGAAGTGCTAGGCAGCTTAGACACACCTCTAGCTTAGCTGTGCTAAGCTAGGAGCAGTCATGAGCCACAGGGCTCCAATCCACTTACAGTATTCCTGACACACTCCCCCATGATGTCACCTATATCCTAGTCTTGCACCCAGTTATTTCTACTCTTACACTCTTGGGCCTGCCTCACACCCTGGGGAAATGTGGGATTCACTATCCTTCCCCTCATTTGCATAGGATTGCCTGCTAATGCATAGTTACATGTCCCACACTGAGCCACCCCGTTTAGCAACCATTACTCACTGGCCAGGTGGTCTTATGCCTGCCATTGACTTGCATGGCTGAATACTGTTTTTAGTTAGACCGCTTATTTTAGGTTTGTTTTATTATTTTCCACCCTATCCCATTTTCGCGCTGCTGCCCTATGCTTAAACAGGCAAAATCGGCGACAAAAAAATAAAATTTTTTTTTAATTTTTTTACACATTTTGCAATGCCAATGGCCTTCTACTTGGCCATTGGCATGCTTCATCAATGATATGCAGCCTTTATTTGGTGCTGTCATAGCTCTGTTTTGTAGTTTGCAGAAACATACTCAGTTACTAACCGAGTACATTTCTGCAGACTGCACTCGTTCTGCACTGACAGCTGCCTGCTTCCTGGATCACAAATTACCCGCATTTGCATGGTTTTCACCTGAAAATGAGGGTAATTTGCCTACAGGGGCTCGGTCCGTGCAGGATTAGCTTAAGAGCTCATGTTCACGTCCTGGAAGCTCGTTCCTGGATCGCACGTCGGCCATATTGCCGAAAATAGCTCTTAAACTATTCCTGCATGCTATAATGGGCTTCGTAAATCCAGGGGATTACCTGAAGTAACTTCAGCAGCACAGCCAAATGTGCACATACTGTGAGCCAAATGTAGTAGTTACACCTGTGTCGTGTTACTGTTGCCCTTGTTCTGTGATGAATGATGCATATTTTCTAAGAGTCAAGTGTACACAGTCAGAGACTGCTTTAAGAGGTCCTGATTGATAAATGGACTTTATTTTGACTTCTAGCAGTTGTGGGCTCTTTTACACCCCTGGTTCTCTGTACAGTGGTGAAGCAAGACACACTGTTCAACTTGTTAAGCAGTAAAGCTTTCAAGAAGGTCATTATAGACTACATTAGAAGACACAATGACCTTCTAGGAGAAAAAAAATAGAGACAAATAAAGGAAAGAGAGCAAAAAAATGAACCATGGCATTAAATCTCTTCACATTTCTGACTAGCCAGTGCCTTTTGTATATGAAATCCAGTGGTATTATAATTGTAGTATTTTATCTATATTCATGTATGTATTTATATTTGTTTACAGGGATAGTATTGCTGAGCCAAAGATCTTTCTCAGAACAGGCCTATAGATAAAAGCTCCAATAAATAATTAGCAGTTCTCATAGACAAAAAATTCTTTAACACAACCAACAGAGACAATATTAGCAATACAATATCATCTTATCCTCGTCACCATCATTAATACCTTTTTTTCCTATTTTCTACATGAGGTCAGGGTGTCATGTCAACTGACTCCATCCGTTTCTCTATTCAATGCCATTCTCCTACCTACTTCAACAGTCATGCCTGACTATTGCAGGTCTTCTCTCACATAATCCTTTCACCTCCTTGCTGGATGCCCTCATTTCCTCTTACCAGCTTCCTGTCACAAATCTTCTTCACTACAGCATCTTCTGTTTTCCTGCACATGTGCCTGAATCACTGTAATCTGTTCCCTTTGACCTTCTCTGCAATTGGAGCTACTTGGGCTTCTACTCTGATGTCCTCATTTCTTCATCTATCTTACAGTGTGATCCTACCACCCATCTCAGGCACTTTATCTCTGTCACCTTTAGCTTCCTCAGCGGCTCTGCCTTTACTGCCCAGGTTTCAACACCATACAGTAGTACCAATTCCACCACCGTTTTGTACACTTTATTTTTCAGCTTCTTTGGCATCCTTCTGTCATACACTACCTTTGACACTCTGTGCTAGTTGGCTGCAGCCCCTCTGATTTTAGCTTTGACCTCCTCATTCAGACACTCCTCCTCAACCACTATTCCCAGATACTCAAAGCAGTTAACCTGTTCCACTATTGCCCTTCTATCTCAATTCTCAGTTTCTTCTTATTTCCTCCATTTGCTGCCATTACAACTGTCTTATCTGCACTGTTTCATCTCATGTGCCATCAGGTTTGCATTCCATTCTCCTATCCTTTGCTGAAGTTCTTGCTCAAAGTCTGCCTGTAATTCCACATTGTCTGTACACAGCAACTTTGTTGATCTGTCCCCTCCAACCTGTTTGCTAATGTAGTCCATTAACCAGTATGAACAGCAGTGGGCTCAGAGCTCAACCCTGATGCACAATCTCTTCCACTGAAAACCCATCCGTGAGACCAAACACCATTTGTTTTTAAGTCATTGGGTCCTTGTACATAGCCTACACTAATTCTACCAGTGTTTCTGGGACTTCTAACCACCACAGGACTACCCAAATTAGCTTTCTGATTAATAATGCAGTATGTCTTTTAACTAAATATGAATAATGAAATGACATCTGCATCAATATACCTAACATATAAATCTCTAGATAAGGCAGAGTTTGGTATTTATTAAGTAGCCAACATGTAAAGCTCCAGGAAGACATGGTGTATCTTATTAAAAATATGATATCCATTTACGCATTAAATGATGAAAGAACTTTTACAATAATATACCTAACAAACAAATCTGTAGCTAAGACAGAGCATAGAATTCAAGAAAGGAGGGAACAAGAAATGCTCTAAAGAAACAGGTTTTAGCTACACTCATCAGTCGTAATATTTACAAGATATTTAAGACAGCCTGCACAGAGTAGTGTGATTATGATAAAGATGGAGGATTATGAGCTGGTTGCTGATCATTACTGCCTTAGTTTGTATTCCAACATGGATGCCAAGAAATTCACCTTTAGGGCGATGCTCGAGAGATGAGTTTTGGCATCCGTGTTGAGAACACATAATAACGGGTTATGATTGGAGACCTGATCATAATTCTTTGTAGTGCATGAAGCTTTATATGCTCCATGTATTACTATTTACAGAAGGAAAAAATCTGCAAAGCTTTCAAAGCCATAAAGCACTTAACTAGACCTGTCAGAAAGACAGTGTAAGCATACCTCATAACCTTTTAACACAAGAAACCTGGATAAAGCCAAAAAATAGGGACATATTTTAAATATAGCTGCTATAAACTTAGACATTTACTAGAATAACAGGTTTTGTGTTAGCATGCATTTTGCAAAGGCTATAAAGTGTGAAACTCAAATGTCCTGTCATTATTTAGTGACTTCAGTCCTCGTTGATTAGACAACCACAAATTTTATGAGGAGCAGGCCAGAAATATGAGGCAAAAATATGGACATTCTATGAAAATCTGGAAGTTGAGAGGTATGAATGCAAGATTCTGTTATGTTAGAAAAAGTCAGGGACATATTACTGTCACGGATAGTAGGCAGAAACAAATCTGTTTTAATTCTACCACTATTTGCTGGTCAGTACCAGCAGATTTAACATCAGGTTGTGCTTAACAATTGTTAAGATTGGGTCTTGTGCTGTAGAAACAGTTGACTGGTTTGCCTTTTACCAGATATCGGAGAGTAATCACCACTCTTCATGCACTACATTAATTTTCATATATGTTTGACTGAGTATGCATCTGAGAGTAATTTTAGATAGCTACAACTGCTGTTAGTAATAGGGGTATAATGATTATAAGATCAGAGTCATCATTATGGACTGCTAAAACTCTATAGAGGACTCATAGATAGATGGCTCATACATTTTTCAAGGTACTTTGCACCTGGCAAGAAAAAATGTCTGGCAGTGATTCAGCAATGTTGTGTCTGTGAAATCCAAACTCTAAACTCCACCTACCACTAACATTTCTGCATGGATATCTTCAGCACAGACCAAGGAAAATGATTCCTTATTTCATAGTCTGTGTGATTGGGAAGTACAACAATAGGGGTTCTTCTGCACCAACCAAACTTCCTCAAAAAATCTTTTCTCCACCTCACCACCATCAAAGTGTCCTACCTGGTGGTCTACTGTATACACCCAACTGGGCCAATCAGTGCAGGATGTGGAATCCAGGCATCCCTGGGCTAGGTAGTAGCCCTACAGACCATTTGTTCTTGCCTGAGAAGCCCTAGTTAGGAATAGGTGAAATAATTATCCCCCTTTTATTTTTCTATGTCAATGTTCTGAATGGGACTTGTGAATCTCAGCTGTTAGGTATACCATGCAGACCCATCAAAAGTTTGTAGGTTATCTTAGAAAGCTTACATTTAATATGATCCACTGAATAAGGAAATGAAAATCTACTGCAATATTTTTGCCATGAAAACCCTTGTAAACAAAAGCAACAACTTACTAAATTCTGTAAGGTCACAAAAAGTCAGACTGAATTAAATGATTAAACTACAACAACAGAATT
The DNA here is from genome assembly GCF_019279795.1 of Protopterus annectens. NCBI lineage: Eukaryota > Metazoa > Chordata > Ceratodontiformes > Protopteridae > Protopterus > Protopterus annectens. The sequence continues at coordinate 1,288,109,331 of NC_056735.1, forward strand.
GTTAGGAAGGTTATAATAATACTGATAATACATAGCATATGGTGGTCTTGCCCAATGAACAAAAGTTGTATAGTCTGAGAGAGAATGCTAGAACAAATGTGGACTGGTCAAGAAATAAATGGAGATAGACTGCTGCCAATACTGCTAAATTTGCTTTAATTCTCAAGATTATAAAGAAACAAATATACAGAAACTTGTTGACTGTCCTTTAACTACCTATTAAAAAGACACTATATGAGTTATAATTGACTTGCTGGGTTCTGATGAGCAAACTAGAGAAAATATTTGATGACAGCATTGTTATGATAGGCTGGCAAGTTAAATATTGGAAGATGTGAGACAGAGCAGACTGTAAATGCTATTGCAGAGCTGTACTTTATATGTTCCCTTGTTGAAAGACATTTCTAGTGATTATGGGGCCATAATATACTGCACAAATTTAACAAGAAGATGATGCACAGGATTTTATTTTGAAGTAATATAATTTATGGAGAAAAGAGGACAGGAGAGACAGGGAAGTGTTCCTAGGATTATATTGTCAAAGACAAGCTGTTGGTTGGAAATAAATGCCTGGCTGCAGACACAGGGCTTGGAGGGTGCTAAATAGAAGCAACTGCCACATCTGAGCATTAAAATATGTACTTTTGTTGAAAAGAAGAAAACAGAACAAAATTATTTAGGAAAACTGGTAAAACTAAGGTATGAATATGTTGTACAATAAAATAAATAGGGATACCCGAAGACACAACAGATAAAAATGTTTTATTCTTACCATTTTTGTAAGGTGCAAGCATTATAAAATGGTTTATTCTTAGCATTCTAGTAAGATGCTGCAATTTATTTGTGATGTAGTGGGAAAGGAAATGTAATATAGCACAATGATGTGAATATATAAGCTTATATGGTATTTGCTTATCCTACTCTCTGATGAATGTGGTTTCAGTGAGTGGCACTTGCCAAGTGTTTGTGATATCTGTTGAAAGGTACCATGTGTGATGATTTTAAAGAAGGCAATCTAACACACCTACCCATACTGCATGCTGTACACATTCACATTTTGTTGTTGTGAAATGCACTGCATCACAGTAGTGACCATGCTGGGGTACTGGAAGGGTACAAGAGACACATGCAAGATACCTAACATCCTGTTATTTTGCAGTGTGCCCACAGGGATGGGGAGTATGGCAGGACACATGGCCTACAGTAGGGACATGTGTGAAACACCACCCTCATGGCTTTAACTGCACACAATCAGGTTATGTGACTGTGGCAGACGTAACCCTGACCCCACAGCAATAGTGACAGCAGTGTGTGCATTCTAAGGGATGTGCACACGAGTAGACCTTGCAACCATGGAGAGTTCTGGGACATGTGTATGGTACCCCCCACAGCCATGGTAAGGTCTGGTGGGTGTCAGTGTAATAGTCCTGTACTGGTCATACATGCACTACTGATGTTGTGATGTGTAAAGCAGACATCAGGCATTCACAAAATATATCCATTCACATATCATCCCAGGTATGAGGTGCTGCAACACACAGGGGCTGTGAGCATTGGAGCTGACATAACAGACACTGTACTACATAAGCAGCAATGGTTTGTACACCTTTGTGGTATGGTACACAGTACAAGGCAGGGTGCAGAACAGGTCGACAGTAACACTTCATACATGGGGGCAGTGTTGACAAGGGGAAGGGTCATTACCTACCAACACAGCCCATGCATCACACACATGTATACTGCACCTGTGATGAGGTCACTTTGGCTGCACTGCATGCTGTTGAGCACCAGCTGTAATGCATGCTGACAGAAGGGTAATGGGAGGACTGTGTGTACAAAAGGTGTGCAACCCCACACGTAGGTGTGCGTGTGTGTATGTGTGTGTGTGTGTGTGGGGTTGTTGAATGTGTGTGTATGTGCAATCTGGTGGAGTGTGGTCGATGCATGTCTGATGTGTGTGTACATGTGTGTCTATTTGTGCGGGTGTCCATGTATATACAGGCGATAGTGGGATTGATCACATGGCAGTACTTCTCCTTGGGATTGTGCTGTAGATGTAGTGACACATGAGACACCAGGACAGCCTGTCCGATATGTGAACACAAAACAGCTGATAGCATAACAAGGTCTATAGCACAGAACATGCATTGGGAGGGAAAGTACATACCAGGTATACACATCATAATGCCAGCAGCAGATGGATAACTGGCTACCCACGTATGCAGCACTACTAATGCAAAGGGGAATTACCAGACCACATCTGTGAGTGTATCCAGGTATTACTGTTGTCCTCATGTTGAGTTGATTGTGCAGCAGATGGGGTATGGACTGATCAAGACTGTAATATGAGGCTCCGGTGTGTGACATATGTAGTGAATGTAGCAGCCCCAACCATTTAGGGGCCATGTACACCATGACTGGACATGCACAGGGTATTACTGGATGACAGCAGTGAGGCCATGTACTACCTACTCCACCAAAGTCAGGGAGGTGATGGAGTAACAGGTCATGTGTTGTGATCACACTTGTAGGCATGGAGAGGTCTGATATGTTAATGGGTAGTATGAATGAATGTATGTTAGCAAGTGTCATGCAGGATGGGAAACATCTTTAACTGAATGTGGGACTGTCTGTATACCCAGGGTAAGGGGGTAGTAAGGTGGACTGTCAGTGTTTGTGGGTGTACATGTGTGTGTGTCTGTGCCTGTGTGTCTGTGTGTGTCTGTGTGTGTGTGTGTGTGTGTGTGTGTGTGTGTGTGTGTGTGTGTGTGTGTGTGTGTGTTTGTGTGTGTGTGTGTGTGTTTGTGTGTGTGAGTGTGTGTACTGTTATGCAATGCTGTACAGGTCTTAACATGTGTGTTTGTTTCCCCCACAGGTGGCGAGGTGGGTCAGGTTTCCTCCTGCATGTAAACTGAGGTAGGTGTCCGTACAGACATCGATGATGATGATGATGGTACTGGTGAGGCACAGGTGGGGTTGTCAGAGGCCACACTGCACCTACATGTGTCATCACCCTCCTAGCCACCCCAAGCCCACACACAGTTGCAGTGCCCCTACACACCCCATCACACGTGGCCATAGCAGAGGGACAGTTGGTTGGTGCCAGTGACCAGGAAGGTGTAGTGTCCATGCCAACTGTGTCGGGTCACAGTCAGCATAGCCGGATGTCTGGCAGGCCACCACATCGGCAGATGTACCATGGTGCTCGTGGGAGGGCTGCTGGTCATCATGCCCCTGGCAGAGCTTCCACAACTGGTACAACCAGGAGCATGTTTCAGGCTGTAATGGAGGCACAGGCATGTATGGACATGCACACCAGACAGGGCCTGAGGCTGCAGAGGGCTGCTTTATCATCTGTAAGTGGCAACCTCCATGACATTGCTCCTGCCCTCTGTCAACATACCGAGGTCATGGATAGATGTCGGGGTGAGATAGAGGGCTTACTCGACCGAGGAATGTCTGTGCTTGAACATGTTGTGGGAGTGGCGTGACATCCGCATGGACTTAGGCGAGAAATGCCAGCAGCTGGTGGTCATCGTGGATGTGTCACACCACCAAGCCGCATCCGTAGTGGCAGTACCACCCACAGCACACCACTGGGGGTGCCGTCCACATCACACTGCAGCAGACCTTGTGCACATGGCCCTAGCCAGTCCCAGGTGGGACATGGTTCCAGAGGACACCTGTTATCATCAGGGGAGAGTAGCACCTCAAGGTCTGTACCTGCGCATGCCCGTGGAACCCTTGGCAGGCACAGTTAGCATGACCATGGTTGGAGGCACTGAAATGCACACCCTGCCAGGTATAGTCTGCAGCTGTCCAGCAACACCTGTATAAGGCGGCCACATGGCAGGATTGTGTGTATGCATACCCACACACTATGCAACCACACCTAGGGTGACCCCATACCTAAACACACCACATCACCATGCCCCAATTATTGAACAAAACCCCTCACCCACCCTGACGGTGACACATGTATGGACCACCCTTGATCTCTGGCAAACCAGCAACACACCCTGTCCATATGATGATACTCGTGCCACTTCCCTGTCATCCAAAACATCGATGCAGGGACAGGCTAACATGGTTCTGATGTACACAGTGACTCTTACAGAGTGCTGTAATGTACTGCAGTGTGAGATGTCAGGGGTAATGCGTAATGCATACATGTCAGGTAGTGTAGCCATGCAGCTATGATGCATTTCAGGTGTCAGTAACAGTGATTGGTATCTTCATAATGTTATCCATTTGTGTTGCAGATGTACATGTGTCAGCAGGAGGATGGTCAGCAGTCATATTTCACAATAGTATGGCACTGTGGTGACACCATAGTGACCACCCACGGGTGGTAACCTCAGTCCCACTGTTACCACTAGGGGGCTTGTGGGCTTCCGATATCCCAACACCCATCCCCGTCAAGGTGTTCACCCCCCACATGTGTCATATACCACCCCTGTATGCATCTTGTGTGTCATGTCTGGTAACCTTCCCATCCTCCCTCCTCAAATATACCCACAGACCCTCTCCAACATCCCACTACCACCTGAAAAGATAATGGAAGGGCAATATGTTCTCACAAAACAGTCTCGCCCAAAACATGGCTGTCCATTCCACACATGTGTCCACTGGTCACATGTAATCCGGTCTAATTGTCGTCACAATGCATTTATGTTGTCCTCACCCTTCACCCAGAGATTTGAGGGTCCACATCTACCTCTAACTGCAGTGTTTATGCACAGCTGTTGCTGTAGCAGAAATGGGCAGCTATGGACCTTTCCTACACCCCTCCTGCACATGCCTAGCTATGTCCCCTACTGGCTTACCTTACCCTTACTTACCCTCTTTGTGCCCCCTTTTCACCACTTTCCTAGCAACCCTTATTTCCATTCCTTTTTAAAGAGGTTAGTGTGGGGGTAAGCTGGAGTGCTCTGGCCAGCAACAAAATAAACCTCCTCTGCAAAGCTCGTACCCAGGACACTGCACACCATACACAAAGTGATTTCCACTAAACAATGATAGATGTACATAACCCTGATATTTCCACAAACATATCATCCAGCCCAGTCATTCAACAGTACAGGGAATGTACTGCAACATATAGATGTATGTGTGCGAGAAAATATATTAATGTCTAAACAGGTACAACATATTGATATATGTAGATGTATATATATATATATATATATATATATATATATATATATATATATATATATATAAAATCTATATCTATATCTATATATATAGGGATATATATACATATATAAATATATATGAACATATACACATGGAAATGCCTACATCTATGGATATATATGTTTACATCTACATGTGTAAATATATACAGCAGGTCATGTATATGTCAGCAGATATATACATGTACATATATAGATGTATACGGGCAGACATCTGGTGATAACAATGGGGATATAACAAAATCATATATGTCCTCATGCAACGTTAATGGCATTGAGAGGCATCACACAATATATGTCTGGTACAAATAGGTATATTTCACCCCCAGCCAAGCACGTCCCCCCTGTAATACAGTAACAAGTGTTGCAGCTCCCATAACCAGGACCACACACAACATGGCCATCCCTAGGATACATATACACAGACAGACATATGCAGATGCAGGCATACATACATATATATATATATATATATATATATATATATATATATATATATATATTTATATACATATATGTAGATATATATGTAAGTACATATGCACACACACAGATATGTACAGTCAACTTGAGCAGCAAGTATTCCTACAGTCACCACCTTAACAACTGAAGATTGTATGAGCCACTCATACGAATGACATTTGTAGCCTGCAACACATACCCATAGAGATATCAAAGGGTATAACACCACACACACAGGTGCCCATAAATGATTGTGACAGCTATAGTTGTGTACTATGACAGTTGTATATGCCATGTCATAAAGCCGTTTAGACACTGGCATCCATATGAACAGTTTAATGCAACTGTGAAACAGTTATACTGAGACAGTAGTCTGGTAAGGTTGACACATGTTGCTGTCTAGGCCAAGGCCTTCTAGTAGTACAATAGTAATGACAGACTGGCCCACAGCATACCAGACAATCAACAGTACATAATGCAGATGTATAGCCCAACAGCCTCTATCTACACTCTGTACACAATCCCTAGGGGGTACAGACTCCAGTTGACACAATGGAATGTATCTGTTACATAACAAGGCATAACTGACACCATCACAATCACACAGACAAACAGAAAAGTCTGTATGGCAGGCGGCAGTAGGCCTGCATTTACCACTGGTGGACTGTATGGTAATGTAAATCAAGATACCTTAAGGCAGCTTACCCCAGATACCCACACATGTTGTTACAGCCTAGGTTAGTCATGGTGCACCCCCCCACACACACTTATTACTACTGGGCCATATACCATGGTTATGTAAATTGCCCTCTGCAGTGCATTAGGGAACACATGTATTGTGTAGGTGGAGCCCACACATATATGGCCCCAACCCCCCAGTATGTGTGGGGTGCACAACTGCAGTGGAGGGATGGCAGGAATGACAGCATGACATACACACAGCCCACTACATAACAAACCCTGACAGCATGTCACCTGTGCTAAGCCAAGGATGTAGGTGGAGGACAGAGTCTGGAACACAGGCACATATGTGTACAGCTGTTGTCATACAGTAAGCAAGTTATGTAATTGTGTACCTATCTATATGGATATATGTATAATGATATGTACATATATGTTTGCCTTATGTCCTGCACATGGGGTGGACCCCTACCTCAGCCCCAATAGTCCCAACCTCTCAGTACAAGGGGATGTCATATGTATTGCAGGTATATTTGTAGACTATTGCTACTGTAATAGGGAGTGTCTTCACAGACATGGTGTGTGTAGGAGGCCACATCTGCTGTGGACATGTGTGCCATTGGCTACTGACAGATATCCTAAGTTCATCATAGTACAGTACCACTGCTAGCACAGTAACACCCTGTGGACTACAGCTACGATACGTCCAATATATGTCGGCAGTCTGACACACGCTGGTCAGTCCAGGGGTATACACAGAACCCCTTCATGCAAGACATGTGGACCAGGCCTGTCTATGTGGATGTTAACAGCCATGTAGATGGGTATCACATGTAAATACTGGTATACATTTGCCCCCATAGATTATACATTCATACAACCCTGTCTGTCCTGACACATAATAATCACTGGTACAGAGGTGCCATGGCCACATACTACCCACTAGTTAGTGACATACATCTGAACAGCATCTCACTGCTTTGTCTGACATACATTACTGTCATGGTGGCCCAGCAGAAGTACATCTGGCAAGTATCTGGACATGTCATCTCACTGGATAAGTACAGTCACGGCATGTAACAAAGCACAGTGCTAGCTATAGGCAGACTGACTCAACACTGGGCTACATCTCCCATGTGGAGTTACACATGTACCTGCATAAATAGAAGGCTCTACAGGCATGTCACATCACAGAGTAACAGACACCTGTGTGAAAGTGCATAACCACAACCAGTGTGAACACAGCCACAGCCACATATGGTAAGCTAGCGTACTATTACAGTATATGGATATCTGACCTACACCATCCTGATATGAGCCACTCACACAATACCCCTACATATACTGGGCCACTAGGCAGTGTGGTTTGATGCCTGTCTGTGGTATGGGACATGTGTGTGTTCGTCCCTACAGCATGTCAGCTGTTAGGGTGACATACAGTGGAGCAGCATGTAACATCAGATAGGACAGGACCTGTAACAATGACATCTACAACAGTCTCTACACAGGCCAAGGTACATATTCACTATACACGCACTGTTAACAATTACCAGACTTACACATACCTCAGTACTGTGCACACAACCACATAATGACCAGGTTATGTCCTCAATTATAACCCCTACTATACATAACTTGTGTAGCAGTCTGATATCTCACTGGCTTGTTATCAGCTATGCTGTCAATGACTATGGAGTACAGAACATATGCACCCCCTACTGCATGACATATGTACAAAGGTTGACAGAGTTGTGGCTGGAGGCACAAACACAGGGCCATTATTGACATGTCACTGTTATACCCTCATACATATACTGTTGTAACAGGGTTTGTTGCACCATATGTCATATGAGGGATGTGACATTGGTAACTCTCCCGGCTGTCACCATCTACTGCCTGCTATCCTCATACTACCTTCTGCATTCCACAGATAGGTGCACCGTAGCTGACACATGAAACCAAAGGCACAGCACTGCCCAGTCTGTGGATGACCCTGTGGATGGGAACCTCTCATATACATGGGACCGACATGGCAGGTATTGTGAGATGTACGACAGGCATATCCAGACAAAAACTGTTAAACCAACAGTGCTCCACATGCAGTATAGCAGCACTTACATTCTGTAGTCAGGTCAGGCACATCCCCCTCCTATTTGTTGCCCTCTTTCCACAGTGTATGTTGTTAGAGGTAAATCCCCAATCCATCTGAGATGCTGTTTGCCAAACAAGAGATCAAGTTCTTGCCCACAGTGACTGTAAAGGACCAATACCATCATGTTGTCCCTAGGTATTGGAGTGTGTTTCCATGCAATTGGCTATGGGCCTGTTACCAGAACCGTTCCACATGCAATCAGCTAGGGGAGGGCTGCAATTCGTGCAGAGGCCATCAGCTGATCATGAGCATCACTTACATTACACATGCTGCTGCCTAAGCATAGCAGGTGTGGGTCACCAAATCCACCAGAGAGAGAGAGTGGGGGAGGTAGACAGAGGCAAATACATGTCAGGGAGGGGTGCTGGAGTAAAACAGAAGCATGTTTGTGTCACACACCTACCAGCACAGGGTATCAACCCTCCAACAACTATGTAGTGCTATCACCGTTTGATGCAGTTATTGGTTGTGCCACATGGGTTATCTGCTGTGGAGCACTCAGAGCATATTTGTGATGATGAGTGACATCTGCAACAGGGATATGGTAGATATAAGGTAGGTGATGTGAACCTGCCTGTCTGCATGAACAGCTGCCAGAGTCAACACAGGCACACTCACACAAGGATGCACACACATTGACACACTTGGCAGGGCCAGGAGTGCAACTCATCACTAATGTGATTGCCACAACATATCGATGTGCAGGTATCACATGCACCACATGGGTCATAAGGAGGTCGCATGGGCATAGACTATGATGATGTGTCAGACATCAAACAGCATGCTTCAGTATGTCCTGGGGAGTTGTAGTGAGTGTAGATGTGGTCAGATGCACCATACAACACACACACACACACACATGGACATACAGGGTGCCAGTCCTGACATGTATGGGTTCATGTCTGCATGGGTGTGTGGTGGTCAACTGTGCCAGCAGGCTGTACAAGGGTAGGTGATTGGTATACCTTGGCATCAGGCCACATGACAATGATCTGCATTGTGCCTCAGGCTTGTGGTTTCTGCATCTGCCCACACCGGTGGGTATTGCATCCCCCATCCGGTCACCTATGTGACTATTGTGTGTGGCCAATGCTGTGCATCACTTGCCATGTATATGTTCCTTACTCCATGATATGGATGGTGTCTGGGATGTGCACACCTCCCACACGGATGTACAATGACATGTGGAACTGTACCTGGGGTGTCTGTCCCATGTTGCTAACACAGATTATCATTGGATGTGCCAGTCTTGCCCACATGTGGCAGGAACTGGTAATGGGCAGCATGTTTACCCTGCACCTACATTGATAGCATACTAACAGCATTCCCTGATGTCAGTGTCATCTGTCCATACAGGGCATGTTATCAGGCATGGTATGTCCATTGAGAGTTGCATGTGAAGGCACCATGGGTGCTGCAGGTGTCCATTTAGGAACATGGTGGAGGTGCACTGTCTGCATGTACGTGCATATTGTAGAGATGGCCAGGGTGACATACCCTCTGTAGCCCATTGCTATCACTGCAGAGTTACTATCAATGGCCAAAATGCAGTATACTACCCACATATTGGCTGTTGCCTAAGCATGTGTGTGTGCTCTGGGTAATAGCGGGGTTGCTAACTGTGATTGACTGGCCTTGATGTCACATGGCTGGGTATGGCTTTGCACACTGCCTCTCAGCTAATTTACATTTGGAATCCTTGTATGGTTGACATGGTGATATATAGTAGGGCCACCATAAAATAACTGGGCAAAACCCCCTCCACATTGGCCACAGGTGTCACACACTCACAGCCACCTCTACACAGGTACATGTTACATGCACACACCTGTCATGTCTGGGAGTAGAACCCCTACCTAACTAGTTTATCACACTACAGCATTACGCAGTTATAGTATGTGCCACTGACCTTACTGGTGTACCTGTTCCCCAAAGCTATATTTCACAGTGTATGACATCAGCAGGGTTACCAAAGTAGGGCATTTCGACTGTACAGCAAGTGACTAGCCTAAAACACATTGCTTCCCACACAGACAGTGAGACACACACAAAACATCCACAACTGACATGTGTGGGTATAGGACCCCTGACCGAGGTCTATAGCACACTACAGCATGGGGCTGTTATAGGAATCACCACAGGGATTACAGAAGAACTGTTTCCCCAAAGTTGTATTTCACAATGGATGACATCAGCAGGAGTGCCACAGTAGGGCATTTGAAATGTACTGCGAGTGAGTAGCCTATAACACATTGCTCCATACACACACATTGAAACACACACAAAACATCCAAGACTGCCATGGGTGGGGATGGAACCCTACCACTGTTCTAAATCTCACTACAGCAGTACATGGTTACAGAATGGGCTACAGAGATTACTGGGTTACATTCTTCCCAGAGATGTATGTCTATGTGAGTGACATCCGCAGCCTTGCCAACGTTGAGTATATGAATTGTACAGAGTGTGTAGTCTAAAAAGCATTGCTTTCTACACAATCAGACACACACACACACACACACACACACACACACACACACACACACACACACACACACACACACACACACACACAGTTGTCAGGTCTGGGGTTAGAACACCTACCTATTTTATTACACCAGAGCAGTATACAGTTACAGGACGCACTATGGAGATTACTAGGCCATGACTTTCCCAGAGGTGTATTCCTAGGTGAGTAACATAAGCAGCCTTGCGAAAGTTCAGTATATGAATTGTATGGGGCTTGAGTATCATAAAAAGCATTGCTCTCTACACAGTTAGAGACAGACAAGCACACACACAAACACACTCACACAGTTGCCAAGTGTGGGGTTTGGCCTACTACCTAACTGGTTTATCACTGCAGCAGTACGCGGTTATGGGAAGCGCCATGGTGATTCCTGAGCTACAGCTCTCACAAAGGTGTATTTCAAATTGGATGACCTCAGCAGGCTTGCCATACTACTACTATGGGGTGGGTAGTGTGTGCATGGGCCATAACCCATTCATGTAGTTGTTGGCATGCCACATGCGGGCACTCACAGAGTCATATGTCACAGGTACATGTATACAGCTACTAGATGACTACTTCTTTGTACAGTCATGTTGCACAGCTGGCACGAGCACCAAATAGTCTTTCATGCTGACAGATGCTGATGGCTAGTATCTGCAGTGAGTGCATCTGCACCTCATGTGGTTGTGCTCCTTTGACTGTGTGCTGGGTGGGACAGTCCTGGATGTGACCCTCTTCCACACATCTATGTCCATCTACCTTTGGCTTATTATAGTGTGGTGTCCTTACATATATGTCTGTATTCCTATCCACTGCGTGTGCAAGGCAGGTGTGGTGAATACTGACATGTGTCTGCACTAAGAACTGTAACTGCCAGATATGTCTGGTCCATTGGTGTTTGCAGACATGGCCTTCATGTGTTTAAGTGCTTTCAGTATGTTGTTGACTGACATTGCCTTCATTCCTGTAAGTGTGTGAGTTTGCCCAGTATGGCCATCTGTATTGCATGTGTAGAGCATGTCCAGGTTGTTTGTACTGCAGTGCTGACCTTTGTGTTGTACACCGACAGGTAGCATGCTGTGTCTGCAGGGTATCCATCATCATTTGGCTTGTACTGTTGCTACATTTATGCATAGTGGGGGGGCACCTGACTGTTTCTACATTTCTGCACAGGAGTTGTGGGGGCACACCTGACTGTTACTATTAGTGTACATAGGATGGGGGCACACCTGACAGTTCTACACATTTGCTAGGACTGTACTGGTATGTCAGGTACTCCATTTCAGTCTGTAGTCTTGACCTATCATGCTGGTTAGAGGCATACCAGTGTACAACAGATCCTGGCTTTCACTGCCTACATATTGGTTTCAGACTTCTTAGCCTTCACATCTTCCATCCAAATGCCTGGCCTGCTGTAGTCTCTCTGTGTAGGCCTGGGATGGGGGGTTACACATAGGGCTCATTCAGAGGCCATAGTGCAGCATTTGTTTGTGTTTGTCTACACCTATCCTGCTGATTGTAACAGTTGTTGTTTATGTGCCCCCCCAACTGGCATGTGTGAGTTACTTACCTTGTGGGTGTCCCAGTATTGAGTGTGGTGCTGCAGGGCTGCCTATGTCGGATGCACAGAGTACACTCCCTATACATGGTTGAGTACAAGTAGTGTCATGTTTGGCATCCCTTTTACTGTATGTGCGAGTCGGAGAGAGGTGACATTCGCTGGGTCCCTACTGTGTCAGTGCATGTGCTCTACATTGCCTCTTTACCAGGGCCAGGGCATACTGGGCATACCTCCTTCTGCCTACTGGGGCAGGCTCAGGTTGTTCCTCCTCCGAGTCACTCTGTGCCTGTGCAGGCCTTGGCAATGGTGGGGGGCTGTGTGTCCCTGCCCCATGCTGTTCCTGCTGCAGCTGTTTCTGCAGGATCATATTGTGTAGCATGGCACATACAAGGACAATTTGGGTACATGTAGTTGGTGAGTACTGCAAGGCTCCAACAGATGTTTCCAGACACTGGAACAGTGACTTCAGCATCCCAAACACACACTCTATTATGATTCATGTTTGTGCATGTGACTCATTATAGAGTTCAGTTGATGGAGGGGAAGCTCTTGCGGTTGATGAAGACCCTACCCCGCTCACTGGGTGGTGCTTTGATGCATATGTGTGTGCAGTCTATTGCACCCACTACCTCTGGGTATTCTGTTCTTTAATGGAAAAGACATATATTGCTGGCCAACGCCTCACGGGTTATGGATAGGTATACGTGCTCACTGACATGTGCTGACACAGCATCCATGAACTGGTGTAGTATCCTGGATGCTGATGCCTGTTATATCCCCATCATATCCCCAGTTGGCCTTTGGAAGGTACCTGTAGATAGTATACGTAGTATTACACATACCTTGGTATCCACTGGGATGGGTTCCCCTCTGTTAGTTCTGTGTGTGAGGCATGGCTGGCACAGCTTAACAATCTGCTGTAGGAGGTCCCTGTCCACCCTATAGCACTGCACTATCTCCAGCTCATGTAGCCCTTGGTAGGTTACCCTGGGTCTGTACAGTCTTCTTCGTCTTCTCACTGTGGGTTGCTTGGCAGCATTCACATCCTCACCACCCTCGGCCTCTTGCACATGCTGGTTTATGATAGCAAAAGCAGCCCTTAGTATTATTTCTCTTGCTTTCGTTTTCTAAAATTTCCCCATTTGTATACACCGGTGGTGCAGAGTTATTGGGAATAACAAAGGGAAAAGGTGTTTGCATAGTTTATAGTGATGCACTGGGCTGGGCTGCTGCCTTTGTGATTGGCTGTGTCTGATACACTTCACCTGTCAGCTCAGCTAGTTCTCCTTGATTACCTTCCTACTGCTGTTTTCCCTTTCCATTGCCTCCCTGTTTGAGCCTGTGTGTGTCACGCAAACAGAGTGCTCAAATATGCACAGAGCTGCTATTTCCTGGTTTAACTTCCTTTTTCTTCCTGTGAAACCCGGTGCACATCACGCACACCGGCTTACACTTTGTCAGGAGTGCTAGGCAGCTTAGACACACCTCTAGCTTAGCTGTGTTAAGCTAGGAGCAGTCATGAGCCACAGGGCTCCAATCCACTTACAGTATTCCTGACACACACCCCCATGATGTCACCTATATCCTAGTCTTGCACCCAGCTATTTCTACTCTTACACTCTTGGGCCTGCCTCACACCCTGGGGAAATCTGGGATTCACTATCCTTCCCCTCATTTGCATAGGATTGCCTGCTAATGCATAGTTACATGTCCCGCACTGAGCCACCCCCTTTAGCAACCATTACTCACTGGCCAGGTGGTCTTATGCCTGCCCTTGATTTGCATGGCTGAATACTGCTTTTAGTTAGACTGCTTATTTTAGGTTTGTTTTATTATTTTCAACCCTGTCCCATTTTCGCGCCGCTGCCCTATGCTTAAACAGGCAAAATCGGCGACAAAAAAATAAAAGTTTTTTTAAATTTTTTTACACATTTTGCAATGCCAATGGCCTTCTACTTGGCCATTGGCATGCTTCATCAATGATATGCAGCCTTTATTTGGTGCTGTCATAGCTCTGTTTTGTAGTTTGCAGAAACATACTAACCGAGTACATTTCTACAGACTGCACTCGTTCTGCACTGACAGCTGCCTGCTTCCTGGATCACAAATTACCCTCATTTGCATGGTTTTCACCTGAAAATGAGGGTAATTTGCCTACAGGGGCTCGGTCTGTGCAGGATTAGCTTAAGAGCTCATGTTCACGTCCCAGAAGCTCGTTCCTGGTTCGCACGTCGGCCATATTGCCGAAAATAGCTCTTAAACTATTCCTGCATGCTATAATGGGCTTCGTAAATCCAGGGGATTACCTGAAGTAACCTCAGCAGCACAGCCAAATGTGCACATACTGTGAGCCAAATGTAGTAGTTACACCTGTGTCGTGTTACTGTTGCCCTTGTTCTGCGATGAATGATGCATATTTGCTAAGAGTCAAGTGTACACAGTCAGAGTCTGCTTTAAGAGGTCCTGATTGATAAATGGACTTTATTTTGATTTCTAGCAGTTGTGGGCTCTTTTACACCCCTGGTTCTCTGTACAGTGGTGAAGCAAGACACACTGTTCAACTTGTTAAGCAGTAAAGCTTTTAAGAAGGTCATTACAGACTACATTAGAAGACACAATGACCTTCTAGGAGAAAAAAAATAGAGACAAATAAAGGAAAGAGAGCAAAAAAATGAACCATGGCATTAAATCTCTTCACATTTCTGACTAGCCAGTGCCTTTTGTATATGAAATCCAGTGGTATTATAATTGTATTATTTTATCTATATTCATGCATGTATTTCTATTTGTTTACAGGGATAGTATTGCTGAGCCAAAGATCTTTCTCAGAACAGGCCTATAGATAAAAGCTCCAATAAATAATTAGCAGTTCTCATAGACAAAAAATTCTTTAACACAACCAACAGAGACAATATTAGCAATACAATATCATCTTATCCTCGTCACCATCATTAATACCTTTTTTCCCCCTATTTTCTACATGAGGTCAGGGTGTCATGTCAACTGACTCCATCTCTCTCTCTATTCAATGCCATTCTCCTACCTACTTCAACAGTCATGCCTGACTATTGCAGGTCTTCTCTCACATAATCCTTTCACCTCCTTGCTGGATGCCCTCATTTCCTCTTACCAGCTTCCTGTCACAAATCTTCTTCACTACAGCATCTTTTGTTTTCCTGCACATGTGCCTGAATCACTGTAATTTGTTCCCTTTGACCTTCTCTGCAATTGGAGCTACTTGGGCTTCTACTCTGATGTCCTCATTTCTTCATCTATCTTACAGTGTGATCCTACCACCCATCTCAGGCACTTTATCTCTGTCACCTTTAGCTTCCCCAGCTGCTCTGCCTTTACTGCCCAGGTTTCAGCACCATACAGTAGTACCAATTCCACCACCGTTTTGTACACTTTATTTTTCAGCTTCTTTGGCATCCTTCTGTCATACACTACCTTTGACACTCTATGCTAGTTGGCTGCAGCCCCTCTGATTTTAGCTTTGACCTCCTCATTCAGACACTCCTCCTCAACCACTATTCCCAGATACTCGAAGCAGTTAACCTGTTCTACTATTGCCCTTCTATCTCAATTCTCAGTTTCTTTTTATTTCCTCCATTTGCTGCCATTACAACTGTCTTATCTGCACTATTTCATCTCATGTGCCATCAGGTTTGCATTCCATTCTCCTATCCTTTGCTGAAGTTCTTGCTCAAAGTCTGCCTGTAATTCCACATTGTCTGTACACAGCAACTTTGTTGATCTGTCCCCTCCAACCTGTTTGCTAATGTAGTCCATTAACCAGTATGAACAGCAGTGGGCTCAGAGCTCAACCCTGATGCACACTCTCTTCTACTGAAAACCCATCTGTGAGACCAAACACCGTTTGTTTTTAAGTCATTGGGTCCTTGTACATAGCCTACACTAATTCTACCAGTGTTTCTGGGACTTCTAACCACCACAGGACTACCCAAATCAGCTTTCTGATTAATAATGCAGTATGTCTTTTAACTATATATGAATAATGAAATAACATCTGCATCAATATACCTAACATATAAATCTTTAAATAAGGCAGAGTTTGGTATTTATTAAGAAGCCAGCATGTAAAGCTCCAGGAAGACATGGTGTATCTTGTTAAAAATATGATATCCATTTACACATTAAATGATGAAAGAACTTTTACAATAATATACCTAACAAACAAATCTGTAGCTAAGACAGAGCATAGAATTCAAGAAAGGAGGGAACAAGAAATGCTCTAAAGAAACAGGTTTTAGCTACACTCATCAGTCGTAATATTTACAAGATATTTAAGACAGCCTGCACAGAGTAGTGTGATTATGATAAAGATGGAGGATTATGAGCTGGTTGCTGATCATTACTGCCTTAGTTTAGTCCAACATGGATGCCAATAAATTCACCTTTAGTGCGATGCTCGAGAGATGAGTTTTGGCATCCGTGTTGAGAACACATAATAACGGGTTATGATTGGAGACCTGATCATAATTCTTTGTAGTGCATGAAGCTTTATATGCTCCATGTATTACTATTTACAGAAGGAAAAAATCTGCAAAGCTTTCAAAGCCATAAAGCACTTAACTAGACCTGTCAGAAAGACAGTGTAAGCATACCTCATAACCTTTTAACACAAGAAACCTGGATAAAGCCAAAAAATAGGGACAGATTTTAAATATAGCTGCTATAAACTTAGACATTTACTAGAATAACAGGTTTTGTGTTAGCATGCATTTTGCAAAGGCTATAAAGTGTGAAACTCAAATGTCTGTCATTATTTAGTGACTTCAGTCCTCGTTGATTAGACAACCACAAATTTTATGAGGAGCATGCCAGAAATATGAGGCAAAAATATGGACATTCTATGAAAATCTGGAAGTTGAGAGGTATGAATGCAAGATTCTGTTATGTTAGAAAAAGTCAGGGACATATTACTGTCACGGATAGTAGGCAGAAACAAATCTGTTTTAATTCTACCACTATTTGCTGGTCAGTACCAGCAGATTTAACATCAGGTTGTGCTTAACAATTGTTAAGATTGGGTCTTGTGCTGTAGAAACAGTTGACTGGTTTGCCTTTTACCAGATATCGGAGAGTAATCACCACTCTTCATGCACTACATTCATTTTCATATGTTTGACTGAGTATGCATCTGAGAGTAATTTTAGATAGCTACAACTGCTGTTAGTAATAGGGGTATAATGATTATAAGATCAGAGTCATCATTATGGACTGCTAAAACTCTATAGAGGACTCATAGATAGAGGGCTCATACATTTTTCAAGGTACTTTGCACCAGGCAAGAAAAATTGTCTGGCAGTGATTCTGCAATGTTGTGTCTGTGAAATCCAAACTCTAAACTCCACCTACCACTAACATTTCTGCATGGATATCTTCAGCACAGACCAAGGAAAATGATTCCTTATTTCATAGTCTGTGTGATTGGGAAGTACAACAATAGGGGTTCTTCTGCACCAACCAACCTTCCTCAAAAAATCTTTTCTCCACCTCACCACCATCAAAGTGCCCTACCTGGTGGTCTCCTGTATTCACCCAACTGGGCCATTCAGTGCAGGATGTGGAATCCAGGCATCCCTGGGCTAGGTAGTAGCCCTACAGACCATTTGTTCTTGCCTGAGAAGCCCTAGTTAGGAATAGGTGAAATAATTATCCTCCTTTTGTTTTTCTATGTCAATGTTGTGAATGGGACTTGTGAATCTCAGCTGTTAGGTATACCATGCAGACCCATAAAAAGTTTGTAGGTTATCTTAGAAAGCTTACATTTAATATGATCCACTGAATAAGGAAATGAAAATCTACTGCAATATTTTTGCCATGAAAACCCTTGTGAACAAAAGCAACAACTTACTAAATTCTGTAAGGTCACAAAACGTCAGACTGAATTAAATGATTAAACTACAACAACAGAATTGTTAGGAAGGTTATAATAATACTGATAATACATAGCATACGGTGGTCTTGCCCAAGGAACAAAAGTTGTATAGTTTGAGAGAGAATGCTAGAACAAATGTGGACTGGTCAAGAAATGAATGGAGATAGACTGCTGCCAATACTGCTAAATTTGCTTTAATTCTCAAGATTATAAAGAAACAAATATACAGAAACTTGTTGACTGTCCTTTAACTACCTATTAAAAAGACACTATATGAGTTATAATTGACTTGCTGGGTTCTGATGAGCAAACTAGAGAAAATATTTGATGACAGCATTGTTATGATAGGCTGGCAAGTTAAATATTGGAAGATGTGAGACAGAGCAGACTGTAAATGCTATTGCAGAGCTGTACTTTATACGTTCCCTTGTTGAAAGACATTTCTAGTGATTATGGGGCCATAATATATTGCACACATTTAACAAGAAGATGATGCACAGGATTTTATTTTGAAGTAATATAATTTATGGAGAAAAGAGGACAGGAGAGACAGGGAAGTGTTCCTAGGATTATATTGTCAAAGACAGGCTGTTGGTTGGAAATAAATGCCTGGCTGCAGACACAGGGCTTGGAGGGTGCTGGATAGAAGCAACTGCCACATCTGAGCATTAAAATATGAACTTTTGTTGAAAAGAAGAAAACAGAACAAAATTATTTAGGAAAACTGGTAAAACTGAGGTATGAATATGTTGTACAATAAAATAAATAGGGATACCCGAAGACACAACAGATAAAAATGTTTTATTCTTACCATTTTTGTAAGGTGCAAGCATTATAAAATGGTTTATTCTTAGCATTCTAGTAAGATGCTGCAATTTATTTGTGATGTAGTGGGAAAGGAAATGTAATATAGCACAATGATGTGAATATATAAGCTTATATGGTATTTGCTTATCCTACTCTCTGATGAATGTGGTTTCAGTGAGTGGCATTTGTCAAGTGTTTGTGATATCTGTTGAAAGGTACCATGTGTGATGATTTTAAAGAAGGCAATTATAACTGATGTGTTTTGTGCATGATGACTCCTTTATACATATTGCAATGTTTCAAGACTGATAAAGAAAAAAATAGGAGCTACCAGAAATCATAACTGCATCTAGAGTAAGCTCCTTGCAACTGTTTCAAGCATTTCAGACATTCCTATACTGCTCTTCTTTGAACAACATCATCAGTCAGTCAGAAGTTCAGTGCTGCTGGACAAACCACAAAAATGTTCCTGAGTGGGTTCTGTATTATAGAGTTGACGAAGAATGGCAGCACCTCAAAACAGCATGTGTAAGGACTATAGAACATAGAAATAATGGTGCATAAGGAAAGTTGATGGAATGAAGAAATCCAGGAAGTTATCAAAAGATATTGGGAGGTACAAAAGATGGACCAGGCTGGGAAGGAATACTGGGTGGCTAAGAAAGAGGGCAAGAAAGGAATTGCAATAACAAAGAACAGAGCATCAGAGGCATACTTCTCAGCCAAACAATCTGGACAATGCCTGACAAAATGGGGGACAAAGGCCCAAAAATAGGGACATATTTTAAATATTTCTCTTATAAACTTAAAAATTTGCTAGAATAAAAGCATTTGTCTTAGCATGCATTTTTCTGAAGGATATGAAGTCTGAAACACAAATGTATATCATTATTTAGTGACTTTAATCCTCAGATCATCCCAGTCATTTTCCAGAAAATCACAAACTTTATGACAAACAGATCAAAATATGAGATAAAAATCTGGACATTCTGTGAAAATCTGTACAATTGAGAGGAAGGCACTGTACCCGCTTTTGGAAAGAGACTCAGTAGGTGGCACAAAGCTTGCAAGGCAAAGACAGAAAGATAAAGAAGATAGACAGCCTTTGTAAAGATGCCAGTAATGGCCTACTCACCTGTCCACAGGACATCAAAGGCAAATGAAAGGAATACTTCCAGCAGCTTCTGAATGAAGAAAACCACACAGAAACTGTATTGCCATACAGCCTACAATGAGAGAAGAAAATGACCCCTTCATAGAAGAAGAAGAAGTAAGAACAGCACTAAGGAAAATTAAGTCAGGGAAAGCAGCCGGCTCAGATGAGGTCACAGCAGATATAATAAAGATGCTGAGTGTGATAGGGGAGAAATGGCTCCTGAGGGTTCTCATAACAGTGTAAGGTGTATTCCAGATGACTGGAGAATAAGCATACTCATGCCAGTGTAAAATAATAAATGGGACATCTACAACTGTGGGCAGTAGAGAGGTATAAAAACTCCTCTCACATTGCATGAAAGTTCTGAAGAGAGTGACTTGATAAATGAATATGCAGAGTAGCATAAAGTAAGATGGGAGATGAGCAGTTCAGATTCAGACCAGGATACAGCATAAATGACTCAATGTTTGCAGTGAGACAGAAGCTAGAGATGAGGAAGAAGTTCAACTGGGCATTCCTAGACTTGGAGAATGCACATGGCAAGGTCCCAGTAAAGCTGATTTGGGAAGTCCTGCAGTGGTTCAAAGTTTCAGAAACATTGGTAGAATTAGTGCAGGCTATGTACAAGGACCCAATGTCTCAAATACATACAGTGTTCCGTCTCACTGAAGGGTCTCACTGGACGTGGGTGTGCAATAGGGTTCAGCTCTGAGCCCACTGCTGTTCATACTGGTGATGGACTACATTAGCAAACAGGTCTGAGGGACAGATCAACAGTTGGTATATGCAGATGCTGTAGCATTACAGGCAGTCTCTGAGCAAGAACTTCAGCAAAGGATAGGGAATGGAATGCAACACTGATGGCACATGGGATGAAAGTGAGTAGAGATAAGACAGTGGTAATGGAAACAAACTGGGGAAATCAGAAGAAGTTGAGAACTGAGATAGAAGGGAAAATAGTGGCAAAGGTTAACAGCTTCAAGTATCTGAAAAGGGTGGTTGAGGAGAAGGGAAGCCTGAATGAAGAGGCCAAAGCTAGAATACCAACTGGCATAGAGTGTCAGGTGTAGTATATGACAGAAGAATACCAAATAATCTGAAAACTAAGGTGATACAACCAATACTACCAAGATGGTACAGAAACCTGGACAGTAAAGGCAGAGCAGATGAGGAAGCTAGAGGTGATGGAATTGAAGTACCTGAGGCAGGTGGTAGGACACACATTGAGACAGATGAAGAAATAAAGACATAAGAGCAGAAATCGAAGTAGCTTCAACTGCAGAAGAGATCAAAGAGAACAGATTATGGTGGTTCGGGCACATGTGCAGAAAAGCAGAAGACAATCTGGTGAAGAAGATTTGGGACAGACAGTAAGAAGGCAAGAGGAAATGAAGGCATCCAGCATAAAGGTGGATTTATTTATTTATTTTTTTTTATTTATTTACATTTTTTTTACCGGGAAAGTCCACTGGGCCAACAGAACCCATTTTAGGAGGTCTGGGGAGAAAAGTTCCACAGTACAAGAAATTAACAGATTGAATTACAAAACTGAATTGCAAAGGAAAGTATATACAAGGTGTAGATAAAGAAACTATGCGTGAAATGAACAAAAGAAATATTCTAAACAATAATATAATCTAAACAATGAGCATAGTATAAGGATCTACATAGGGGATGGAACACTGAGCATAGTAAAAGAATCTACAAATTTGATAGATCGTGGGAGAAAAGACCTGCAGCATTCAGGCATGAGTGTCGAAGAAGGCACGAGTCACTGAATCGAGAGAGATGACAACGGTTAACAAGACACCCCAACCTCATGTAGAAAATAGGAAAAAAGGGGTTGATGATGATGATTGTGCCATATTATAGATGAATAAAGTCATGATTATGTCTTAGGTTATCCATGTTTGAATAGAGGTTTGGGTGCTGGTAAGATCTTGCAAGGGAGGCAGGGAGTGAATGGATACCACTGGCTAGCCCATCCTAGGGGGAGTATGGTGTCTCAGGTTTGCCAGTTAGATGATATCTAGAGGGAGCACTAAATGTTCCACCCCATGGACTTTGAGCCTAGAAGCCCATGATGGAATGTGCAATTTGCATAATAAGTCAAGGAAACTTCAGCATGGGGAGGCATACTTTCCTATGGAGGCCAATATATAGCACAGCTCAAAAAATGTTAAGGTAATTTCTGTGATCTTTGAGAGACATTAATAGGGATCTGTAACTAATAATGAAGTAATGGATTTGTTAAGGGTGATTTGGATCTCCAGGGGCTCCAAATTATGGTTGTGGGTAATTTGATATGAAGTAATGGTATTTCTAACAAATATTGATACTCTCCCACAGTCAACAAAGGGTCTGAACGCATCTATCCATCTATCCATCCACAGCTCTTTCTCCCATTTTTGTACATGGGATCATGTGTCACATCAAAAGTGATGATCATCTAGAGCCAAGGTTCACACTGCCAGGTGACTAGCCCTGCCACAGTTGTTCTTCCATACCCCACACTCACATGTACAGTCACACCTATTGCCAGTTTAGAGCATCCAATCCACCTACTGCATGACTTCAGAATGCGAAGGAACCAGTGCACCTGGAGGAAACCCAGTGAAGACTGGGAGGACATGCAGACTCTGCAGAGAAGGCACTCAGTCCCTGAATCAA
>NC_056735.1:1288132934-1288169351 GCF_019279795.1 Protopterus annectens
CCCCCCCAAAACCCCCCCCCCCCAAAAAATAGTGTTAAAAATCTCCCAACACGCTCCCACATGCTCAGTCTGCCTTACACGCGTGCACACTGCCCTACTCACGCTTCATGGCGCACACACATGCGCATGCACGCCCAGCAAGAAACTTTGGTGTAAGTAACAGTGTACACCTTCCATTTCTTGACTTTCCATGACTTATCTAGTCGCACATCTCTTTCCATGATCTGTGTCTGTCATCTGTCATGTTACACTTACCTCCAATTAACAGCATTTCTTTCTACCATTCCCCCCTGTGATGTCACTTATCTCCTACTCTATTCCTCCCCCTTATGTTTCTCTTACACTACTCAGACTGTGCTCATTTGCTATGTGACTGTGGGATTCAGTATCCTAATCCTCATTTACATGAGATTGCCTACAAATGTTTAGTTACATGTCTTAGACTCAGCTTCCCCCCTTAGCAACCACTGCACGGTGGCCATGTTGTTTTTGGTCTGCTGGTCCCTGCATTGTCATTCCATGTATTGCATGAAACCCACATTTGTGGGTTTATAACATTCTTTTTTATGGTTTTGTACAGCGCAGCCCGTTTGCATGGGGCTGCTCTGGGTTTAAACATCGGCGATCGCCAGAAAAAAAAAAATATATATTTTTAATATTTTGGCACCGGGTTATCTTGCCAATGGCCACATATTTGGCCATTGGCATGCTGCCTGAGTCATATGGACCCTTTTTTTGGAGCTGACATGGCTCCGTTGTGGAATTTGCAGAAACGTACTCAGTTGTCAACTGAGTACATTTCTGCAACTAAAACGTCTCTTACACGGACTGGGAACTGCTTTGTGGATCGCTAATATACCTCATTTGCATACCTTTCAGCTGCAAGTGAGGTATTTAGCATGTCCACGCCCAGTCCGTGTAAGAGACGTTTTAGCTGGTCTCTTACACGGAGTTTAGGGCTGTTCCTGGATCGCGGGGCTTGCATGGAGTGTTGCACGTCTCTTACACTCCGTGCAAGCCTTCGTGAATCCTGCCCATTATGTTGTAAAATAAAACTATAATAATTATGAAACATGCTTCAGTTAATTATGACACTGATAAGTGTTTTATTTTGTGCCCACTCCAATTGAAGTTTATATGATATGATGTGGCCACTTTTTTAAATATTGTTAAATCAGTGCTAAGACTGATTTATCCATGGCATGATGTTCTTTAGCCTAATGTAGCTTTGAATAGCATGAGTCAGTGAGCTCCTGTCCAGTCATTGCAAAGAGGCAACCTTCTGTGATGCCATCATGTAAACTGACTCAGTCTTCATTTAGATAAGGAGATATGGGAGAGCTTTTATCCCACTGTGAAAAGGTGCTCCTTTGGAAGTCCCACTGTAATTAAGGAATAGATGGCTGGCAGTTCATGACTTGTGCCTTGGAAGGCATCCCTGTCCAAACTCCAATATGAGTCAATTCATAGCTTGATGAATAGTATGCTGCTATGGAAATATGCTCAGACCAGTGATAATGCTGTGATGTGACTGTTACATTCTGTGTACTTATTTATATTTGCAGGCCTCATTACAAAGGCACTAGTACTTTTATCCTGATTCTCAAGGTAAAGAAAAGGAAATGTTTGTTATTACTTTGCTGGTGAATGTGGTTTGTATCAGGCATCAGATCATTCTAAATTATTTGTATAACTAATTGGTACGCAGTGCTTTGTATTGTAAGTGCATGGCTATTAACACTGCATGATCCCAAGTGAAATAATTCATTATATAGTCCATTAGCAACAGGGGCTGGCCCACCACTTAACCCTTAGTCTTTAGTTTTAAAGGTGAAAGGGTGAGATTAGGATGGTCATCAGCATCTCCTTTCTTTCAGAATTATTGAAGACAATGTGGCTTTAATATGAAATGCATAATGTAATGCAGACTCTCCAGACTGTTAAAAGCCAAAAGTTAGTGATATAACAGACCCCACCCCCACCCCCGCAAAAAAAAAGTTCTACTAAAACAGGACAATTTGTTGTATTAGCTGTCTTAGTAAGTTGCTGCTTTGGTATAATGTATATTGTCATAGATTCATCTATATGGCTGAAAACTAAATATGTGTGTGTGTGTGTGTGTGTGTGTGTGAGAGAGAGAGAGAGAGAGAGAGAGAGAGAGAGAGAGAGACAGAGAAGATGGGATAAGCAGTAAGAAATATAGCTTGTTGAAGACTCTGCTTTCTTTGGCCTGTGTAAACCTGCACTTTGAACTGTTTATTTTTTCCTCGCAAAATGTTTGGTAATTGAAATGAGTTCCTACAGTAAAGAGTTTGAGGTTGGACATAATATTTAAATTATTTTTAAGTAATTCATTGTCCTAGGTAACTTCGGCATTTTAATTGTTGGATTTTGCACATAAAGTGAGGTTTATGGTAATATTAAGATACTGCCTCAAAGATCTCCTTCTTCTTGCCCAAAGAATAAACTTTCTTTTACTTTATATCATTTATAAAAGTTTTGACATCCACTTCATTGGTAATTGCCAGCTGTGTCAAGTGGCATATATTTTCCTGGTATTCTTAAATACAATGTATATAAAACAAGTAGCATTTGCCCATTATAGGCACTTAGCACATTTCTGTGTTTCTCCCAGCCTATCACTGACACCCCCTTGTATCGATTCCCTGTTTTCTGGAGACTCAGATGGACATTTAGAGACAGAATCTCTTGACCAGCTTCTTACAGGAATATATGCATGAGAACGGGTTAGCTCATGGCAGTGTGATAGCATAGTAGTTATGCTGTCTGCCTTACTGCTTCAGGGTCTGAGGTTCAGTCCTGACTTCTTTTCACTATCTATGTGAAATATGCATAGTCTCCCTTAGTCTTCTATGCTTACGCCACTTTTATTCCCTGCTATTATTTTACCCTTGCTCGTGTGGTCTGGGTCATGGCCAAAAAGGGTCACTGATGACCAGTTCACTGGTTAACAAATGAACATATTACATTAGTAAGCATTGTAATCTATTGCTGAAATAACCTTCAAAATGTTGAACTAAGTTGTTCTACGCATGTTTCTGAATGAGGACCTTTATGGATAAATGTGAAATGAGAAGTTTATTAACTACATAAGCACAGTAGAGTAATAATGGAGGCTGAAATGTTTGTGTAAGCAGCAGTTCAATTGGTACCATGAAACAGGACTGTTGTATGCCTTTCAAGTATCCCTGATTTCACTTAATGTCCCTATTTTTTCTTTATATTTTTCCCTCTCCTTTGTAAAAATTTTTGATTTTCTGATAAATCACAAAGTATTATAGTTACTCAATAATGCTAGACATTAGAGTTTCTACATTTTTTAAAAATATTTCAATTGAATTTTGTAAGCCACAACATATGCAAACATAATAACATAAATGAACTTATCCAACTATTTAGAAAAGTGTCTGCATTGTTCAGTATCACATACAATTATAATTTTCGAGTTTCATGCATCTTGTTTGTCAGAAAATACATGTCAGTGCAAAACCTGGTGCTCAATTAACTTTTTAAATGAATCAGCAATATTAAAAATTTGCCCCTGATCTTGGGCTTTGTTTTTTTCTTTCTCCAGAATTCTTGAGCAAAGAAAATGAGAGGTATTTAGCAGGAAACAACGGAAATAAAGCCATTTATGAAATGTCAAACGAAGGGTCAGGGAAGAAGCTATGATGAAGTGTGTTAGTTGATAAGAGGAAGAAAGGGCATCATTAACTATTGAAATCAGATTTTATTTTAATTTTCACTACACATTGGTGGGTGATTGAGTGGGAAAGTACATTTTGAAGCTATGATGGGAAAGAGAAGGAAAAATAGAAAAAAATAATGACTAAAGAAATAGAAAAAAATGTAAGCAAAGAAAAAAAAACAGAAACACATTTCTTGTATGGTCCAGAGGAGACATGTACTAAATGTGACAGAAGGGGAGACAAGCTCCAAAGAAACACAGGGAAAGAGAAACAGAGAGGGAGTAAGAAAGAAGAAAAATGTTTTATTTAACTGTTTCTTAATCCTGATTATGACCAGACAGAGAGAGAGAGAGAGAGAGAGAGAGAGAGGCAAATGGCAGGACAGAACTGAGGAAGGAAGATATTTCTGTCATTCATAGAACAGAAGCATAAATGAAGAATGCAGCCAAACTAATAGGGTAGATGAAGCAACATCAGTTTTAGTTGTGGAGATGAAGTATTAACAATTGGCATTTGGATTTTGCAAACTTACAATGTAATGGCTCTCAATTCTTTGCTCTCTTTTCTGTCATCACTTATATCCTATGAACTGTGTTTTTCTGTCAGTATCTTTTAAGCAAAATATTGAGGACTTTATGAAGAATTGCAAAAACAAAATGGATATCCACAAATTTTACCACGAGGAAATAGTTCATAGAGCATTTACATTCTTTAATTACATAAACTCACATAATAGATTCTTATGATGACATGAAAAAAGTAGGACAGATCAGGGATTTCCCTCTCATTTAGTACAATTCTACTGCTATCATCTGAATTTTGCACTTTAGTGTACACCTCAACCTCCATATTATTTGCTACATATAATTGTGAGGTCTACATAATGGAATAAAAAATAAAAAATAAAATAGTCTATGATGGCACTGGCTTAATTATTTATTGTAGAGATGAAGTTTTACCAACATACATGAATGTTTCTAAGATTGCTTGCAGAAACAAAGAAAACGCAATGCAGGCTTCACTTACCCTTACCCCAACACCCACACTGCACTGTCAGAAATTATATCTTCAGTGCATCTTACTGCATGTACACACTGCGAGGATGACAAGTACACACACAGTAAAGTGCAATTTCCATTAACAGCACACATAGACCACAGTCAGTGAATCACTGTCACTGTCACAGTCAGTCAATCACTAATATGAGACACTGACACAGTACAGTTTGAATAATCAAGTAGAAGAAGAAAACAATGAATTAGTAAATAAACAAATGGAAAAGGAAATCTGACTTTAGAAGTACTTTTGCTTGTTACACAATCAGCTAACAATATTTAGTATTTTTGATGCATTAATAAAATGTATCTGTTTTTATGTACAAAAATATTTTGGGATTATACTATTATCATATAAAAAGGACTTATTTTTAAACTGTTATATTTTAAAGTATATAAAAGTCTATAGTAGGAATGGTGTCACCGTTCCTGTAGTTTGCTTATACTAGCAGGAAGCTTAACAAAACGCTTTGAAGTTACTGGTTTTAGAGCTGTGGATATGTGATTTTTTTATCTGTTTATTTCTGCATTTATTCCTTTTGGGTAAACACCTACACAGCTGCACGTGAGCACGACCACGTGCGAGCGCACATGCTGGCACACACACACACACACACACACACACACACACACACACACACACACGCACACACACGCACACACACACACACACACACACACACACACACACACACACACACACACACACACACACACACTTACACACACACACACACGCAGACAATTGCAAGCAATAACAAGACATAATTGTTGAACAACAATAGTGCTGACCAGGTTTATTTCCCCAAACTGCCAAACAATAAAATGTCTTGTTTACATAGTCTAATTTGAATATGCAACACATCTTTTAAGTTCAGCTGCAGCTTGCAATCTTAATTTGTTTTATTAATAATTATCGATTTTATTGTTATATAGCAATACAAAAAGTTCTTAATCCATGCAATGTTAGGACAGGATGTGTAGATAGTGTGAAGATTGGTGAAGGCTGCCAGCCTAGCCAGATAGAATTTTGGAAATAATTCTGTCATCTGTAAATATTAATGTAAACCACAGGCTTGTTGTCTTAAATGGTAAAAATGGTGTTACATGTGGAACTGGAAAATAATGTAACAACAGTGCACTCTACTGACCAAGTAAAGCATGTTGTGACACTTTGATGTAAACACGGCTCCGGCCAGTTTAGAGGAAGGAATTCTTGCTATTGTTTTAAGGCCAGAGTTAATGGCTAGAATTTGTATGCAAAAATGTCATTTATTGCTCTGGTTTCTGCCCAGAGGTGAAGAATGTAAATGTAGTTTCTGTTAGCCTGGGAACCCAGTGAAGTGTGAAGAATGATGTAATGTGAACCAGGAATGTGATTTTAAAAACAGAGAGAATCAGAGAGCATTAAGCATTTTTGTCTTGATCATCCAGCTCATCAGCACTGCCTTTGCTCTATATGTAAGTTTATCCTAGACTTGTGTTTTCTCTTAGAAATAGCTAGAAACTAGAAACTTTAGACTAACTCCTGGATTTACGAAGTCCTTTACTGCATGCATGATTAGTCTAAGAGCTATTTTCGGCAATATGGAAGACATGCAATCCAGGAACGAGCTCCAGGGACGTGCACGTGAGCTCTTAAGACTAATCCTGCACGGACCGAGCTCCTGTATGCAAATTACCTTCATTTGCATATGAAAACCACACAAATTAGGGTAATTTGTGATCCAGGAAGCCGGCAACTGTCTATGCAGGACGAGTGCAGTCTGCAGAAATGTACTCAGGTAACCTAGTACATTTCTGCAAACTACAAAAGGAGCTATGACAGCTCCAAATAAAGGTTGAATATCATTGATGAAACATGCCAATGGCCAAGTAGAAGGCCATTGGCATTGCAAAATGTGTAAAAAAAAACTGAAAACTGGATCCCTGAAGGTGCACAATGAAGCTCGCAGACAGGCGGGTTAACGTACTTTAATATGAATAAAATCTATCAACAGGAAACCATTAACGCTCAAAACAATTATGTTGTCATTTAAAAACTTCATCAGATGTGGGCTGATGTCTCTAAAGTGCT
Source organism: Protopterus annectens (assembly GCF_019279795.1). Lineage (NCBI taxonomy): Eukaryota > Metazoa > Chordata > Ceratodontiformes > Protopteridae > Protopterus > Protopterus annectens. Next base: position 1,288,139,777 of record NC_056735.1, read on the forward strand.
CATTTATAGTAACTTGAATTAAAAGGATACAATCACAATTGGATCGCAATTAAAGTACGTTAACCTGCCTGTCTACGAGCTTCATTGTGCACCTCCAGGGATCCAGTTTTCAGTTTATTAGTCATATTTTGGGACCTTTAGGCACTTTTTCTTGGATTTATTGGTTGTGTTGTGCTATGGAAGGTGATACGAGCATGGATAGCAAAGGGATGAACAATCGTGACACAATTGGTCAAACGAGAAATTGATTGGCCAATTATCACAGTTAATGGACTTACTAACACCTCCTATCCTATCCTTGGTCGATTTGGTGTCTAAAGTACATGATGGGAGGAAACAGGAAGAAGAGTAGTAAGATGCTGAGAAAATGGTGTACATGATGGAATAGTAGATATAAATAGTAGAAATAATGTTCATAATGATTCAGAGTTTCAGCAAACACCAGCAGCCCTTAGACATTCAAAAGGAAATGGGCAAGCAAACACGAGTACCAACTCTACTATCCGACTGGGGCAGGAATCTCGTACCTTTAGAGACAACAGTGACTGCAACAATTTTAACCATAAGGAATGGCTTCAGGTTAGTTTTTCTACTGACTTTAAAGAGAAAAATACTAAGCCTAAGCCAACAATGGAATCACATAAAAATTAGTTAGAAAAATTTGAAAAATTATTATATAAATATAAAAGTTTGGATGTAGAAAACAGTTTTCTTAAGGAATGTATCTCTGAAAACATTGCCCCTAAAGTGCAACGGATATGCAAATATCCTAACAATGTAGTCGCAGGGAATGTTTGTCACAAAGAACTAATTGTAATTTTTAACAGATATGGGCTTGAAGTGTTAAAAAGTATGGTTGATGAAAACAAAAGAGTTAAATGTGATTTAATGAAAGAAATAGATGTTTTAAATGACTGCATTAAAAATGACCTTATGTTTGGAATATCAGAGGAAAAGGGAAAATATTTTAAAATCAAAACTGCAATAGAAGAACAATGTCATGAATTAATCAGAAGGAAGGTCAAAAAACTTGAAAGGTATTTAATGGAGTATAAGAATAATTCTAGCTACCCTAAGCCCAAGACTAGGTTTAGATTCTGGGAAAGGGAACACAAAGGTTCAAGGGACGAGGACGTTTATAATGAACATTCAAGGGAAGGAGAGTATGATACTGATTTGGATGATTTTAACGAATACCCCCCGTTGCAGAGATCAGAGAGACTCCGCAACAAAAATGAATTTCAACAGAATCAGCAATTTTCAAATTTTCGGGGAGGAGCAAGAAGGGGGAAGGGGAGGTACTGGGAGTTGTGAGTACCACCCGCCCCAACGGGGAAAAAGAAGACATTATTCAGGACTCTACCAACCCTTTTAGGTTTACCAAAGGGGATTTTAATATATACAATTTTACCTCTATAGAACTGTACAATGAACATTTTAGTTTATTATCCAGCGGTACAAGGTTTATACCCTTTATAAAAGGGGACCTCACAAGGACCTTATTAGATGTTAAAACTTTTTTAAGAAAAATCAGCATCCAAATTTTCTTTAGTCAAGAAACCACTACTATGTCAACTGACTTGGTAAGGAAGAGTATATTCAATTCCCCCCTATACCCACAGATAAAAAATTTTGAGTGTCTGGTTGAAAATGAAATTAGAAATAATTTTGATAAAGTAAGGTATAAAAGAAATTTAGATACAAGAGAAAATACTGTTTTAAATGAATTAAGAAAAGATACAAACATAAGAGTTATGAAACCAGACAAAGGGGGAGGAATAGTTTTAATGGACGCCCTTATGTATGAAGGTAAGATGAATGAGATTTTAAGGTACTCCAATAGATATACTGGTACTTCTAGAAATGAAATCAATATAGCCTATCAAATAATTGATATGGTTTTGGAAGATCTTTTGCTAGAAGGGTTAATAGATATCCAAATGTTTAGGTACTTAAAGGTGGAGAAACCAAGAATACCAATCATATTTGGGATACCCAAAATACATAAACATGGGATGGATCTACCTTTAAGGCCTATTGTTTCAGCAGAAGGTTCTAAAACTTTACCTCTGGCTAAATATATAGATCTGAAGTTAAAAAAAACTATGGTTAAAACAAAACAATATCCTTAAAGATTCTTGGGATTTTCTTAGGTGTGCCAAACAAGAATTGTATAAAGAGGATATGTGCTTCCTCACTATTGATATAATTGACCTTTTTTCTAGTATTCCCCATAAGGAAGGTTTGGGGTTGTTGGAAGAAATAGTATTTGAGGACGGGAGTTTAACACATAATGAATGCACAGTGATCTTACAATTAGTAAATTTAGTCCTAAAGTACAACTTTCTTTACTTTAAAGGGGAATATTTTCATCAAATAAAGGGCGTAGCCATGGGTGCAGCCTGTGCACCAACATACGCAAATTTGGTCCTAGCAAAATGGGAGGAAAAGTTGGTGCAAAATTCAATATACAACCAAAAATGGATGTTATATAAAAGATGTTTGGATGATATTTGCATTTTTTTGGAATGTGCCCAAAAAAGAAATTCCAGATTTTATCTACTTCTTAAATAATAGTACAAACTTCTTGAAATTTACATACAATGTAGACCAGGAAAAATTTAATAACTTGGACATAGAGATTTATAAGAAAGATAGTAAATTTAACTCTAGGGTATATAGGAAGAGTACCTATTCAAATTCTTATCTACATTTTAACAGTGCCCATCCTGTTCAGCAAAAAAGAAATCTGGTAAGGGGTCATTGTATAAGGTCCTCTAGAATGACATTGAATATGGATGACTATATCGAGGAAATGAACGTTTTGAATCAAATGTTTAAAAAAAGAGACTATCCAAATTCATTAATTGAGCAAGTAGAGAAAGAAGTTTTGGAAGGAAGTATAGGGAAATTTCAACCCATTTTACAGTGTAGTGAAGGAAGCACTGGACAGAATAAAGCAGTGGAAAATTTTAATAGGGCTTTCGTATTAGAATTTAATGCAAGTTCGACTTTGGTTAAGGATATTATAGACAAGGAAATAGATTTATTACTATTACAGATCTAGATAAAATAGCAAAAGAAAAATTGAAAGTAGTATATACAAATTCCTGTAGTTTAAAGAATTTATTAGAAAATAATCATAGGGCTGGTTCTGGAAGTAATACAAAAAGAAAAAATGGAATTTTTAAATGTGGGCATTGCTCACAGTGTCCCTATATTGCTAATAAAAAGACAACATTTCTTGAAAGTAGGAATACTGTAATAGAAGGGAAAGAATATAATAACTGTAATGACAAGGGCATAGTGTATTTGGCAAAATGTGAGTTTTGCCAAGCATTCTACGTAGGAAAGACTGAGCATAAATTAAAATGAAGAATTTATGAACACATTTATGAAGTACAAAATAAAAAAGAAACTAATGCCCTATATAAATACAAGCAGGATTGCATTAATGCACATTTCTATTTTTGTGCTAGAGAAGGTGAAAAGTGATGAAAGTGGTGGCTTATGGGAGGAAAGAATCGAATATAGGGAGCTTTGGTGGCAAGTAACCTTGCAGGCTAACAAATGGCCAGGGCTGAACGATTGCATTTCCATTGCCCCCCCTTCTCAAACTCAGAGCTGCAAAACTATAGGGACCACACAAATAATAGTATAAAAAATGTTTATTATTCCCCCTTGTCTATATAAGGTCTTTTTTATAATAATAGTTTTAAATATTTATTTTTTAATATAAGTGATTCATTAACACAGTTAATTCATTAAAACTTTTAAATGTGATTGTGTGAAATAATATTATTCACTGGTTTGATGTAGTTCATAAAATGATCACAAGATGGTGATATAATCTATAATATTAAAAGTTTTATTTTTTTTGAAGGAACTTAAAATGTAATAAGCATTAAAATGTTTTTAAAATATTATAAGTATTTATTGATTTAAATTTTACTGCATACTTATTTATTCAATGGGATATATACTGCGGTGGTGGTGCTGTGGTAGCGTTGTCGCCTCACAGTTAGACGTTGCCGTTCGATTTTCAGTTAGAGCGTCTTCTGTGTGGCGACATGCGTGAATGGACATTCCTTCGTTGAAGGTTGTGTGTTAGGCCCAGCAAGCCAGCACGTAAAAATCTACTGCCAATCATTAGTGGACCGGAGTTCCGCTGTGGCGACCCCTAACCGGGAAAAGCCAAAAGACACAAACAAACTTTTTTATTCAATGGTGATTTTAAAAGTTTTTCAAAAAAGTGTATTTGTTAAATGTGTTAAGTAGGTATTCAGTTTTTAACTTCTTTTTTAACATTTTATGTTAATTAATTATGTTAATTGAGATGGTTGTGATTGTATCCTTTTAATTCAAGATACTATAAATGAGCACTTTAGAGACATCAGCCCACATCTGATGAAGTTTTTAAACAAAAACGTAATTGTTTTGAGTGTTAATGGTTTCCTGTTGATGGATTTTATTCATATTAAAGTACGTTTTGTTGGATTTAAAAAAAACAACTTTTATTTTTTTCCGCCGATCTTGCCTGTTTAAGCATAGGGCAGTGGCGCGCAAATGGGATCGGGGGGAAAATAATAAAATAAACCTAAAATAAGCATTCTAACTAAAATCAGTATTCTGCCATGCAAGTCAATAGCAGGCAGAAGACAACTTGGCCAGTGAGTAATTGTTGCTAAGGGGGAAGGCTCAGTGTGGGACATGTACCTATGCATTAGCAGGCAATCCTATGCAAATGAGGGGAAGGATAGTGAATCCCAATTTTCCCCAGGGTGTGAGGCAGGTCCCAAGAGTGTAAGAGTATAAATAGCTGGGTGTAAGACTAGGATATAGGTGACATCATGGGGGGGATGTCAGGCATACTGTAAGTGGATTGGAGCCCTGTGACATGGGATTGGTCCTAGTTTAGCACAGCTAAGCTAGGGGTGTGTCTAAACCTGCCTAGCACACTTTACAAAGTGTAAGCAGATGTGCACGCTGCGCACAGGGTTTTACAGGAAGAAAAAGGAAGTTAAACCAGGAAATAGCAGCTCTGTGCACAATTGAGCACTCTGCGCAGCGCACACAGGCTTAAACAGGGAGGCAAAGGAAGGGAAAACAACAGTTGGAATGTAATCAAGAGAACTAGCTTAGCTGGCAGGTGAAATGTATCAGAATCAGCCAATTACACAGGCAGCAGACCATCCCAGCTCAGCACACCACTATAAACTAAGCAAACACCTTCCCCTCTGTTTTTTCCCATACTCTACACCACTGGTGTATACAAGCGGGGAAATTTTAGTAAACAAATCTACAATATGAGAAGGGTTGCAGTAGGCAATATAGAGCAACATGTGCAAGAGACTGAGGGTGCTAAGGATGTGAATGCTGCTGAACAACCCACAGTGAGGGGATGGAGAAGAGTGTACAGACCCAGGGTAACCTACCAGGGGCTACATGAGCTGGAGATAGTGGAGCGCTATAGGGTGGACAGAGACCTCCTACAGCAAATTGTTGAGCTGTGCCAGCCACACCTGACACACCAAACTGACCAAGGAGAACCCATCCAAGTGGACACAAAGGTATGTGTAGGCTTAGATATACTAGCCACAGGTACTTCCCAAAGCACAACTGGGGATATCATGGGGATCTCACAGGCATCAGCATCCTGAGTATTCCACTGTTCCTGGATGCCATGTCGGCACATGCCAGTGAGCAAGTATATTTCCTCAACACCCGTGAGGTGTTGACCAGCAATATGCATCTCTTCCACCAAATAGCAGAATACCCTGGGGTAGTGGGTGCTATAGACTACACGCACATACACATCAAAGCACCACCTGGTGAGCAGAGTAGGGCCTACATCAACTGCAGGGGCATCCCCTCCATCAACTGCCAGGTCATTTGTGATGCCCAGGGCATTATAATGAATGTGTGTGCTGGTTGCCCTGGAAGCTATGATGATTCCCACATATGGCATCTGACACAGCTGTTCCAGAGATTTGCCAATGGGGACATCCCCTAAGGTCACCTAGTGGGGGATGCTGGGTACACACTGGAGCCGTGGCTGATGACACCTGTCAGAAATGCACACACACCTGAACAACAATGCCATAATGAGGCATACGCACAGGCCAGACATATAGTAGAGCATGTGTTTGGGATGCTCAGGTCACGGTTCTGGTGTCTGGACACATCCGATGGAGCCTTGCAGTACTCACCAGCTACATGTACCCAAATTGTCCTTGTATATGCCATGCTACACAATATGATCCTGTGGAAACAGCTGCAACAGGAACAGAATGGGGCAGGGCCACACATCCCCCCACCATTGCCAAGGCCTGCACAGGCACAGAGTGACACAGAGGAGGAACATCCTGAGCCTGTCCCAGTAGGCAGAAGGAGGCGTGCCCAGTATGCCCTGGCCTTGGCAAAGAGGCAATGCATAGCACATGCACTGACACAGTAGGGACCCAGGGAATGACACTTCTCTCTGACTTGCACATACAGTAAAAGGGATGCCAAATATGACACTACCTGTGCTAGCCATGTATAGGGAGTGTAATATGTGCATCCGACATAGGCAGCCCTCTAGCACCATCTGCAAGTCTGGCACACACGTAAGGTAAGTCAGTCACTCTACCAATTGCCAAATGGAGTAGAATGTGTTGTTACCTGTAGCTATGGTATGGATGTGAGCATGCAAGGGAATTTGGTGGCTGAATGCTATGGTAGCAGACAGTAGACATCCATAGTGGTGCCATGACATCTGTAACACATACTGGAGTCACCATAGTAGCCAGTACTACACAGGGTGGCAAAACCCACTGCAGGAAATGTGCTGTGTGAGATGTGTGTCCATATGACCCACACATGCCAGTCAAGACGGCTCACATACCCAACAACAGTGTCAGCCAGCAGGACAGGTGTAGACAAACCCAAACAGAGCCTGTACCATGGCCCCAGAATGATGTCTATGCTTAACCCCCCCCCCCCAGGCCTGCACAGACTGACCACAGCAGGGCAGGCAGTGGGATGTTAGTTCTGAAGGGTAGGAAGTCAGACAGTAATATGTAGGGCAACCAAAGCCACAATCTGTAGTACACTTGTATGCCTCTAATCAACATGATAGTTAGCAATACAGAATGAAATGGAGTACCTGACATACCAGTACGGCCATAGCGAATGTGTACATTTTTCACGTGTGCCTCCCACATCCAACATATCAATGTAAACACAGTCAGATATGCTCCCCAATCCTGTGTAGAAATGTAGAAATGTAGAAATAGTCAGGTGTGCCCCCCATCCTACATAGAAATGTAATAATAGTCATGTGTACCCCCACTCCTGTGCAAAAATGTAGAAATAGTCAGGTGTGCCCCCCATCCTACTTAGTAATGTAATAACAGTCAGGTGTTCCCCCCCATGCCTGTGTAGAAATGTAGCAACAGTCAAGTGTGCCCTCCCTGCTGTGCAGAAATGTAGTAACAGTCAAAGCCAAATGATCGATGGATACCCTGCAGAGACAGCATGCTACCTGTTGGTGTACAACACAATAGTCAGCATTACGGCACAAACTACCTAGACATGATCCACAAATTCAATACAGACGGCCATACTGGTTATGCGCACACACTTAGAGAAATGAAGGCAATGTCAGTCTACAACATACTGAAAGGTCATACTGGGCATGCCCACACACTTGGAGAAATGAAAGCAAAGTCAGTCTACAACATACTGAAATGTCATACTGGGCATGCTCACACACTTAAACACATGAAGGCCATGACTACAAACACCAGTGGACCAGACATATCTGGCAGTTGCAGTTGTTACTGCAGACACTTGTCATTATGCACCACTCATGCCTTGAACACACAGTGGATAGGGATACAGACATATATGTCAGGACAACACACTAAAATAAGCCAAAGGTAGATGTACATAGATGTGTGGAAGAGGGTCACTGTGACAAGGAGCCATCCAGGCCTTTCCCACCCAGCACACAGCCAAAGGGCCCCAAACACCATGAGGTGCAGATGTCACTCACTGCAGATACTAGCCACCAGTATGTGTCAGAATTACAGGCTATGTGGTGCACGTGCCAGCTGTGCAACATGACTGTACAAGGAAGTAGTCATCTAGTAGCTGTATACACGTACCTGTGACATATGACCCCATGTGTGCCCGCATGTGGCATGTCAACCCCTAGATGAATGGGTTATGGCACAAGCACACAGCCCTCCCCATAGCCGTACTATGACAAGCCTGCTGAGGTCATCCAATGTGAAATACACCTTTGGGAGAGCTGTGGTTCAGTAATCTCTGTGGCACATCCCACAACTGCGTATTGCTGTAGTGTGATAAACTCATTAGGTAGGAGTTCTAATCTCAGACTTGGCAACTGTGTGCATGTCTGCCTGTCTATGACTGTGTAGAGAGCCATGCTTTCTAGGGTACTCACACTCCTTACAATTGATATACTCAACTTTAGCAAGGCTGCTGATGTCACCCACATAGAAATACACCTCTGGGAAAGTTGTAGCCCAGTAATCTCTGTAGCACATCCTGTAACTGCATACTGCTGTACTGTGATAAAGTAGGTAGGTAGTTGTTCTAACCCCTGACCTGGCAACTGTGTGTGTGTGTCTGTCTGATTCTGACTGAATAAAGAACAATGCTTTTTAGAGTACTCACACTCCATACAATTCATATACTCAATTTTGGCAAGGCTGCTCATGTCACTCACCTAGAAATACACCTCTGGGAAGATTATAGCCCAGTAATCTGCGTAGTGCGCCCTGTAACTGCATACTGCTGTAGTGTGATAAAGTAGTTAGATATGTCCTCTAACCCCAGACTTAGCAACTGTGTGTGTGTCTGACTGAGTAGAGAGTGATGCTTTTTAGGCTACTCACACTCCGTACAATTCATATACTCAACCTTGGCAAGGCTGCTGATGTCACTCACCTAGAAATACACCTCTGGGAAGGGTGCAGCCCAGTAATCTCCATAGTGTGTCCTGTAACTGCGTACTGCTGCAGTGTTATAAAGTAGTTAGGTAGATGTTCCAACCCCAGACTTGACAACTGTGTGTGTGTGTGTGTGTATCTATATCTCTGTCTCTCTCTGACTGAGTAGAGAGCAATGCTGTTTAGTGTACTCACACTCCTTAGAATTCATATACTCAACTTGGGCAAGGCTGCTGATGTCACCACCTAGAAATACACCTCTGGGAAGGTTGTAGCTCAGTAATCTCTGTAGCGCATCCTGCTGTAGTGTGAATTAGAACTGTGGTAGGGTTCCATCTCCACCCATGGCAGTTCTGGATGTTTTGTGTGTGTTTCAATGACTGTGTATGTAGCAATGCATTATAGGCTGTTCACTCACAGAACATTTCAAATGCCCTACTTTGGTAACCCTGCTGATGTCATTCATTGTGAAATACAACATTGAGGAAAAAGTTCTTTGTTAATCCTTGTGGTACAACCTATAACTACTCCATGCTGTAGTGTAATATAGACCACGGTCAGGGGTTCTATTCCCCACACATGTCAGTTGTGGATGTTTTGCTTGTGTCTCACTGTCTGTGTAGGGAGCAATGCATTTTAGGCTTGTCACTAACAGTATAGTTGAAATGACCTAGTTTGGTAATCCTGCTGATGTCATTCATTGTAAAATACACCTTTGGGGAAGGATTTCTCTAGTAATCCCTGTGGTGCATCCTATAACAGCTCCATGCTGTAGTAGGATATAGACCTTGGTCAGGGGTTCTATTTCCACACATGTCAGTTGTGGATGTTTTGTGTGTGTCTCACTGTCTGTGTAGGGAACAATGCATTTTGGGCTAGTCACTCACAATACAGTTGAATTGCCCTAGTTTGGTAATCCTGCTGATGTCATTCATTGTGAAATACACCTTTGGGGAGTAAGTACTCCAATAATGTCCATGGCGCATACTATAACTGTATAGTGTAATAAACTCTTTAGGTAGGGGTTCTACTCCCAGACATGATAGCTGTGTGTGCATTTGTAACTTGTATCCTGTGTAGAGGTGGATGTGAGTGTGTGACACCTGTGGGCAATGTGGAGACGGTTTTGCTTATTTCTTATATGGTGGCCCTACTATATATCACAATGTCAACCATACAGGGATAACAGATGTAAAATAGCTGAGTGGCTGGGGTGCAAAGCCATACCCATACATGTGACATCAAGGCCAGGCAATCACAGTTACCAACCCCACTATTACTCATAGCACACACTCAACCCATGTTTCACACGCACACACATGCCTAGGCAACAGCCAATATGTGGGTAGTACACTGCATATTGGCCACTGATAGTAACTATGGAGTGATAGCAGTGGTCTACAGAGGGCATGTCACCCTGCCCATCTGTCCAATATGCAGGTACATGCAGACAGTGCACCTCCACCATGTTCCCCAATGGACACCTGCACCACCTGTGGTGCCTTCACATGTGACTCACAACTAACATGCCATGCCTGACAACATGCCCTGTATGGACAGATGACACTGACATCAGGGAATGCTGTTAGCATGCTATCAATGTAGGTTCAGGGTAAACCTGCTGCCCATTACCAGTTACTGTCACAGGTGGGCAAGACTGGCACATGTGGTGATAGTTTGTGTTCACAACATGGACCAGACACCCAGGTATAGTTCCACATGTCACTGTCAATGCATGTGGGAAGTGTGCACATCGTAGACACCATCCATGTCATGGACTACAGAACACATACATGGCAAGTGATGCACAGCATTGGCCACACACAATAGTCACCCAGGTGACTGGATGGGGGATACAATACCCACCTGTGTGGGCAAATGCAAAAACTACAGGCCTGATCCACAATGTAGACCATTGTCATGTGGCCTGATGCCAAGGTATACCCATCGCCTACCCTTGTGTAGCCTGCTGGCACAGTTGACCACCACACACCCGTGCAGACATGCACCCATACATGTCAGAACTGGCACCCTGTGTGTTCGTATGTGTGTTGTATGGTATGTACGTCCACATCCACATTCATTACAACCCACAGGGCATACTGAAGCATGCTGTCTGATGTCTGACACCTTCTCATAATCTTTGCCCATACAACATCCGTATGACCAATGTGGTGCATGTGATACCTGCACATTGATATGTTGTGGCAATCCCACTACTGATGAGTTGTACTGCTGGCCCTGCCAAGTATGTCAATGTGTATGTGTCCCTGTGAGAGTGTGCCTGTGTTCACACTGGCACCTGTTCATGCAGACAGGCATGTGTACGTCACCTACCATATATCTACCATATCCATGTTGCAGATGTCACTCACCAGCACATATATCTTCTGAGTACTCCACAGCAGGTAACCCATGTGATGCATCCAATAACTGCATCGAGCTGTGATAGCACTACATAGTTATCGAGGGTTTGATACCTTGTGCTGGTAGGTGTGTGACACAAACATGCTTCAGATTTACTCTGGCACCCCTCCCTGACATGTATTTGCCTCCGTCTGCCTCCCCCACTCCCTGTCTGGTGGATGCAGCAGCATGTGTATTTTAAGTGATGCTCATGATCAGCTGATGTTCTCTGCATGAATTGCAGCCATCCCCTAGCTGATTGCATGTGGAACAGCTGTGGTAACATTCCCATAGCCTATTGCATGGAAACACACTCCAATACCCAGGAACATCATGGGTTGGTGGTGGTCCTTTTCAGTCACTGTGAACAGGAACTAGATCTGTTGTTTGGCAAACAGCATCTCAGATGGATTGGGGATTTACCTCTAACAACATACACTGTGGATAGACGGCAACAAACTGGAGGGGGATGTGCCTGACCTGACTACAGACTGTAAGTGCTGCTATACTGCATTTGGAGTAATGTTGGTTTAACAGTGTTTGGCTGAATATGCCTGTCATACATGTCGCAATACCTGCCATGTCAGTTGTATGTATATGAGGAATCTGCATCTGCAGGGTCATCTGCAGACTGGGCAGTGCTGTGCCTTTGGTTTCATGTGTTAGCCACGGTGCACCTATCTGTGGAACTCAGAAGGCAGTGTGAGGATTGCAGTCTGTAGATGGTGCAGGACATGACAGTTACTGACTTCATATCCCTCATAGGACATATGTTGCAACAAGCCTCTTTACAATGGTAAATTTATGAGGTTATCACAGCAACATGTCTATACTGGCCCTGTGTATGTGCTGTCAGCCACACCTCTGTCAACCTTTGTACATATGTCGTGCAAGAAGTGGTGCATATGTGCTGTACACCATAAATAGTGTCATCATATCTGATAACAAGCCAGTGAGATATCAGATTGCTACACATGTCATGTACAGTAGGGGTGATATTCCTTGACATAACCTGGACATTCTGTGGATATTTGTACAGTACTGAGGTCTGTGTAGTGATGGTGAATGTCGGCAGTGTGTGTATTGTTAATATGTACTTTAGCCTCTGTACAAACTGTGGTAGATGTCATTGTTCTAGCTCCCATTCTATCTGATGTTACATGCTGTCCTACTGTATGATACTGTTTTAGCATACATGTTTGTAGGGCCATACACACACATGTCCCATACCACAGACAGCCATCAGACCAAACTGTGTAGCAGCCCAGTATATGTAGGGTCATTCTGTGAGTGGCACATACAAGGATGGTGTAGAACAAATAGTCCATATACTGTAATATTATGCTAGCTTACCATATGTGGGTGTGGCTGTGTTCTCATTGGTTATGGTTATGCACTTTCACACAGGTGTATCTTACCCTGTGCTGTGACATGGCTGTTGAGCCTGCTATATATGCAGGTATATGTGCATTCCCCCATACGAGATGTAGGCCAGTGTTGAGCCAGTCTGCCTGTAGCCTGCACAGTGCATTTTTACATGCCTAGCAGCTTAGTGTACTTACATGTCATGTGCAGATACTTGACAGATGTACCGCTGCCGGGCCTCCCTTAAAAGTTATGTATGTCAGACAGAGCAGTGGGATGTTGAACAGATGTATGTCAATATCTAGTGGGTAGTATGTGTCCATGGCACCCCTGAACCAGCAGTCATTATGTGTCAGGCCAGACAGAAGTGTGTGAATCCAAAACCTATGGTGGCCAATGTATACCAGTCATTATGTGTTATACCCATCTACATGGTTGTCTACATCCATATTGTCAGGACTGGTGCACATGTTGTGCACTAAGGGATTATGTGTATACCTCTGGACTGTACAGGGTGTGTCCAAAGTTCCACATACACTGGCCAATATCTCTGCTGCACTCCACAGGAGCATTACATGCTAGTGGCAGTACTTTACAATTATTTCCTTAGGATGTCTGTCAGTAGCCAATGGCACACATGCTATAAGCAGATGTGACCTTCCACACACACCATGTCTGTGAAGACAATCCCAATGACACTAGAAATAGTCTAGTAATATACCTGCTATACATACCTGACATCCCCTTGCACTACGACTTTGGGACTATAGGGGCTGGGGTAGGGCTACACTCCATGTCCAGGACATATGGTGGAAATATATGTACATATACTTATCCAGATGGCCATATATATGAGATTACACATATGTACTACTTCCAGTTACCACTGTCATGGCAACCACCCACTATATATCCCTACAGCATGTGGGTGTGGTCCCTTTACATTTCCTGTGTGATGGACATGCTTCCTGTGTGTGGGCATCAGTGTTACAGACATCAGGTAGCAATGCCTCTTACAGGAGAACCTGCACACTCAGGGCATCCATATATTTGTAGGAAGATCAGGAACTACAGACAGACTGTGAGTAGCATTATGTTATGCTTTGTACAGTACCGGTGTTACAGGGTGTGTGTGTGTGTGTGTGTACATACTAGTTTACTTTGGAATGCAGTCTGTCTGCATAGCTCACTACTGTGGGCCTATCCCCTTGCTGGACAGAGGTATGCCTATCATGTGTTGTCCGTCCACACCACAGGTCCTGTGTCAGATATTACACTGGCAGTGTGCATGTTGCAGGTTATCAGTACATGGCTACATCTATTTCCATTTCTAACATGACTTCCTTGACTAAGGGTATGTTGCAGACTATCCTGTAACACCAGTAACTTGCTTAGTGTATGGCAACACTGTCCCACATATGTGCCTGTGTTCCAGCCTCTGTTCTCCATCTACATACCAAGCTTTGCACATATGTCATGCTGTTGGGGGTTGCTCTGTAGTGGGCTGTGAGTATATCATACTGCCATTGCTGCCATTAGTCCACTGCTGTTGTATCCCCTAAACATACAGTGGGGCTGGGGCCAGATATGTGTCGGCGTCACCTACACAATACATGTGTGGCTTTATGCACTCCAGCGGCCAGTGTATGTAACAGTGGTATATGGCCCTGTATTATTGAGTCTAGGTGGGGAGCACGATAAATGACGTAGGCTGTCACAAAATGTGGGGGTTTCAGGGGGTGAGCTGCTGCAAGGTATCTGGATGTACAGTACCATATACCTCACCTATATTTACATTATTTACATGAACTGGGGTACTGCAAGCCTACTTCCTCCTGCCATACAGACTGTTCTGTTTGTCGGTGTGCTCATGATGCTGTCAGTTATGCCTTGTTATGTAACAGTGACAAGTCATGTGATCACATAACGTCTTAACCACCTACTGAGTTTGTACAGAGTGTAGATAGAGGCTGCTGAACTACACACCTGCAGTCCATACTCTTGATTGTTTGCTATCCTGTGGTCCAGTCTGTGTTCACTATTGCACAATTTGAAGAACTTGGCCTGGACAGCAACAGTTGTGAACCTTTCCAGACTACTGTATTAGTGTAACTGTTCACAGTTGCAGTACTCTGTTTATATGGTTGTCAGTGTCTGAACAGCTATATGACATGGCATATAGAACTATAATAGCACACAATGAAAGGTTTCCCATTTCTGCAAACCTGTGTGTGGTGTATTTCCTATGAACTCTCTATGGGTATATGTTGTAGGCAACGGATGACATTTGTATGGGTGGCCCATGCAGTGTCCAGTTGTTCAGGTGTTAACTGTAGGCATAATGGCTGTTCCATATTGTGTGCACCTTCTACATATGCATCTTACTGTACATATATCTGCATGTGCATGTGTAGTCACATGTATATATATATATATATATATATATATATATATATGTGTGTGTATATCTGTATCTGCATGTCTGTGTCTGTGTATCTGCATCCAGGGGATGTTGATGGCTTCCACATATTACATTTCCTATGGGTGGCAGACTGTGCTTGGTAGTGTATTGCAGGACGCACGTGTTTGGCTGTGGGTGGGGATGCCTATTCATATGAGACGGACAGTGTGTGAGGCCTCTCAACCCCATTAATGGTGCACGTGGACATATGTGTATTTGTTAATCTGCCATTGCTATCTACAGATGTATAGCCATATATACCTATATAGCTATATATATATCTGCTAACATATATATATATATATATATATATATATATATATATATATAAATATAACTATGTCCGCATATACCTTCATAGATATATATCTGCGTACACATATCTAATGTGCTGTGTATATGTAGACATATAGGTGTAGACACATATATGTGTCACTTTAGGCATGTGCATGTATATATGTTGATATATATGTATATAGTGTTAGAAAAAAAAAAAAAATATATATATACATATATAGATATGTTGTATCTGTTTTGATATTAATATAGTTACACACACAGACATCTAGATGTTTGTATACATTCTTTGTACTGTTGCATGACAGGACTGGATGATATGTTTCTGAAAACATGACCTTTCTTTGTATCTGTCATGGCTTAGTGATAAATCACCATGTGTAGGGTCCTTGATATGAGCCTTGCAAGAGCTGTTTGTTTTGTTGCTGGGCAGAACACAGCCTGTTGGATACAGAGCGATTAAGGCACTTTAAAGCAGTTGTAAGCAGGTTTGTGTGGAGCTAAGCACTGCCTACACCGATTAAGCAATTTAGGAGCTGAGTGTAAGACACTGTAACCAGAGGTTAGTAGTGCTTAGCTTCGTGCAAACCCACGCAAACCCGCTTACAACTGCTTTAAAGTGCCTTAATCATTCTGTATCCAACGGGCCATGTTCCGCCAAGCAACAAAAAACAACAGCTTTTGCAAGGCTCAAACCCAGGACCCTGAAGACCATAGACAAAGTGAATTACCACCAAGCCATGATGGATACACAAAAATTGGATGATGTCTGAAACATATTATCCAGCACAATCATTAAACAGTACAGGAAATGTACTTTAACATTTAGATGTGTGTGTGTGTGTGTGTGTGTGTGTGTGTGTGTGTGTGTGTGTGTGTGTGTGTGTGTGTGTGTGTGTGTGTCTCTGTATGTATATATATATATATATATATATATATATAAAACTAAACATACACACACACACACATATATATATATATATATATATATATATATATATATATATATATATATATTTATAGATATAGATATATATAATATATACATATATCTCTACATATATATGGCAAATTATATATATATATATATATATATATATATATATATATATATATATATATATATATATATACAGAATTAAATATGTAAAATCCCTATATATATATATGTGTGTGTGTGTGTGTGTGTGTGTGTGTGTGTGTGCATATATCTATATATACATATATATATATATATATATATATATATATATATATATATATATATATGGATCTACTATTCACTGAAAGCACATTTCACTGAAAATCAAATTAGAGTGCACATTTCACAGAAAGCTCATTTCACCGAAAACACAATTCACTGAAACACATTTCACCGAAAGTTGTAGATGGCCTTTACTCCACTGTAGTGCAACCATGGAGTTGGTGTATATAGTAAGGGGGGTGTGGGGGGCACCACCCCTACAAGGGGGGTGTGGAGGGCTTAGCCCCTATACATATTTTATGTATATATTATTGTCAGAGAACAGTACTATATTGCAATTACATGTATCCATGTATATAATTCAAAATATTTAAAATGCCCCCCCACACCCCTCTTACTATATATACCAACTCCAGGGTCACACTACAGTGGGGAAAAGGCCATCTACAACTTTCAGTGAAATGTGTTTCAGTGAATTGTGTTTTCAGTGAAATGTGCTTTCGGTGAAAAGTGCACAGTGAAATGTGTTTCAGTGAAATGTGCTTTCGGTGAATAGTAGTGGATCCATATATATATATATATACACGCATACATACATACATATAGCTGTCTATCTGTCTACATGTACCGCTATATGTCTGTCCATATGGCCATGCATGTTCGGCTCATATTTTGGGCCTGTACCTCATTCTCTTGGCAATTGACATGGATGATCGCAGCAATGACGTCTATAAATAGTGCCGATACTTTTGTGTTTCAGACTTCATGTCCTCCTACATATGTGTTCTAATACATATAACTGTGTGCAACATTTTAAGTGTATTACAGCAGAATTTGACATATATCCCTATGTGTGCCCACATGTTTGCATACTCTGTCCAGATTTCTTGCAGTAACATCTTGTGTGGTTTGATATTACTACATTTCCTGTACTGTTGACTGATTGTGCTGGGTGATATGTTTGTGAAAACATCAGGGTTATGTATATCTGCCATGGTTTAGTGAAAAATCACTTTGTGTATAGTGTGCAGAGTCCTGGGTTCGAGCCTTGCAGAGTTTTTTCTTTTTTTGCTGGGCAGAACATCAGCAGTTGGATACTGAGTGATTAAGGCACTTTAAAGCAATTGTAAGCATATTTGCGCGAGTTTGCGTGGAGGCAAGCACTGTTAACTTCCAGTTACAGTGTCTTACACTCAGTTGGAGTCTACATTGCTTAACCTGTGTAGGCATAGCTTACCCCTGCGCTAACAGGCACAAACCCACTTACTGCTGCTTTAAAGTGCTTACTCCCGTGCTAATTTTTTTTAAAAGAAAAGATAGGGAAGTGGTGAAAAAAGGGGCACAAAGAGGGAAAGACAGTGGGAAAATAGATAGGCATATGCAGGAAGGGTGTAGGAAAGGTCCATAGCTGCACATTTCTTCTACAGCAACAGTTATGCATATACACTGAATTTGGAGGTAGATTTGGACCCTCAAACCCCTGGGAGAGGGGTGAGGACAGCATAAATTCATTGTGATGCCAATTAGACCAGATTACATGTGTCCAGTGGACACATGTGCGAAATAGACAGCTATCTATGGGGCGAGATTTTTTTCTGGGAACTGATTGCCCTTTTTTTTTCAGGTGAGAGTGAGATGTTGGGGAGGGGTAGTAGGTATATTTTGGGAGGTAGGTTTGGTAGGATAACAGACAAAACAAACAAAATGTATACAGGGACAGTATATGACACATGTGGGGGGTAAACACCTTGATGGGGAGGGGTGTTGAGATATTGGAAACCCAAAAGCCCCCTAGTGGTAACAGTGGAACCGAGGTCCCCACCCATGGGCAGTCACCACTGCACCTTCACAACCCCGAAGGTGGCTGTGCTGGGGGCTGAGCCGCAGAGCCAGCCTGACACCCTAATTGCGACACGCGGCCCTCAAGCTAGTGTAGAAGATCTGCAAACTGCTTGATCGCTGTATGCACCATGACCCCAACCCAGCGACAGGTGACAGGTGCCTGTCCCACCCACTCCCGGGGTGGCGAGCCCCATCCCCTGAGGCAGTTCCACCCGAAGGTGGTGCAGGACCAATGGGTAGGGAGGTGCAGGTTTGGGCCCCAGACATGCTGGTGCCTGGTGTCTCGGCCAGCTGAGGTGGGACAGGTGGGTCTGCTGAGACCAGCCTTCCCAAGTGTGCTATAGTGTTTAGATTTCAACATCATATATGGGTTAGTAATAGTCAATACATTCCAGGGTTAGGTAATACAGCATGCATAGATATTCCCATTAACCCAGACACCAGATACAGAACAGTTGCATAGCAAACAGAACACATGCATATATGGGACCACAGTGGTAATAAGAACAGCATGCAGGTACGTTGATGGCACCATGCAACAATGTTGAAATAATTCAATATGGCACATGCATGGGAACCATTAGAATATTTATCAAACAATTGGCCATTATCAGTGTCAGTACATACCAGTCGGGGTGGGTATGTTGATTATTGTTGGAGATAAGGTGGGGGGAAGAAAGATGTCAATTAACAAGTAGTATATTCCTGTACTCAACATTACTTTCCTAGTCAGTGCTGTTATCTGTACCTTACATGTCTTACTACACTACCCTATAGACCTATACTGGACACTGATATGGTTGTCAACATCATTACACATGAACCAGTTTTACCTGCAGTATACACCTCTTACCTGATATACCTGTGGAGGGAATGTTTAACATTGACTGTTTGTACACATATGCCCAGACTCCAGGTTGATGTTTTGCACTATGCTATCCAACTCTTTCTGCACAGACTCTGGCCATGTGTTGACCACATGCTGGTGTGCCTGGACATCTCTGGCATATTGCCCTCTTCCACCTTTCGTGACCTGACGCACACATATATATGCTTTCCTACATGGTTATATTATGTAGCATGGTGTAGGTGACAGTGACCAGTGATACTTTATTATTCAGAGTAACTGCAACACTCACAATCCCCTACAATACCAGGGTGGACAGTACCAGTACAGGTTATATTGGTCTGTATTTCTCAGCACATTGTTCGTATCCAACGTACCTGTGGGAGGAATGTTTGTTAGGACTACCTGCCTGCTGCTGCAAAGAGTTCCTGATTACACATTAGTATTCTGCACATGCAACTCACTCTGTTACTGTACACACTCTGGTCACAGCTTGCAAACCTGGGAGTGTAGATAGGACATACTTGCAATATTACTCTCCTAACGGTTTCGGGGGTTGCTACTGTGACAGGTGTATTCTCATGATGGTTGACAATCACTTGTATTCCCTGTTTGCTGGCTACACATCTGGGATCATCACACAGACTTACCAGGGGGACAGGCAGCGGATATGGGCACATATACTGGACATTAAGTAGGGCAGATTTCCCGCACTTTGCCATGATTGGCCAGTTTTGAAAAGGCTGAGCTATGGACACACCTGCTTACCTAAGGTTGGCACTGCTTACAGTGGTATACCACTAGGCAGATTGACTTGGCTCCCCTACACATTGCTTACACTTACTAAGTTGAGCTGGCACTGCTTACAGTGGTATACCACTAGGCAGATTGACTTGGCTCCCCTACACATTGCTTACACTTACTAAGTTGAGCTGTGCTGTGGTTAGCATTGCATAATAGTTAGTTAGCACTATATTTGCCTTTTGGCAGTGATTTATTATTCATTACAGGTTATATATGTGTCTGGTATCCGTGATTCATGTGTACATACACTGTATGGGGACCTGGGGACTTCTACACTTTATTACAATAACACCTCAAATCTATGCTTACTGTAGTACTCCAATGCTCATTTATATGTATTTCTATGATGGCTTAGTGGTTATTTACTGTGACTGTGGTGTACAGGGTCCTGAGTTCGAGCCTTGCAGTAGCTGTTTATTTTCATGCTGGACAGAACACAGCTGTTGGGTACAGACTGATTAAGGCACTTTAAAGTAGTTGTACACGGACGTGAGAGGGTTTGCATGGAGCTAAGCAATGCTAACCTCCAGTTACAGTTTCTTACACTCACTTAGCTTCTACTTTGCTTAATCTGTGTAGGCAATGCTTACCCCCATGTAAATGCACTTAAATACACTTACTAGTGCTTATATATGCTTACTACTGCTTATTTGTGCTTAAAACTGCTTGCTAGTGCCTTATTCATTATGACACTGGCACTTCACATGTGCAGTTAATGCAGTACTCCAGTTCATATTTAAATGTTATTTAGTAGGTTATACAGCAAAAAAATGTAAAGAAATGTTCATATACAGATTTCACATGGAAAATGGTATGTGCTGCAGTGGGACTCTAACTGGGAATGCCTGCTCGTTAGGTGGATGTTCTAAGCACTACACTATTGCTGTGCTGCTTCATTTGCATATATCTTCCTTCTTATCCTCTTCAGCCTATTAAGCTGCTTTAACCGTAGCTAAGTGATGGGCACAGCTGGGCACCTATGGTTAGCTGTATTCAGAGTTTTAAAAAAAGGGGGTTTCATCTTTTAATTTATATGTCCTGTTGGTGTTGTACACAAGGGGGACTGTTGGTGGGGATATGCGGATACCTATGAGCGGTCTCGCTCATTTATTTACACTTTCTGCAGTCCTTCATTGCAGGGGCATTTATATTGTTAGAGCTCTGCTCTCAGACACGCCCCCTGCACTTGTCCATGCTCCGTGTAGGATTTGGAGCTCAGGCAGCGTGCCTTCATTAATATGCATGGCGCGCTGCTGTCCTCCTCCTAAACTGCCGCTTCCGTGCAGTACTAGATTAGTCCTGCACGGGAGATTAGTAAATCCGGGGCTAAGTGTTTTTCTGTGATGTCAGAACTGTACTACTGAATTATTTTAAGTATTTCTCTGTGATCTCTGAACTTTTGACTAGCACTGTGTAGAAAAAAAAAGTATTGTCTTGTGTTTTTAATTATTTATTATTACATATTTTTAAACCCTTTTAACTGTGGCTGTTTTGTGTAGAGATAATTTAAGCTCTAGAGTACATTGCATGTATATAGTGATCCCGGTTCTTGATAAAGCCTGGTAGGAACCAGGCGAAAGCGCTTGAGATATTTGATGTTTTTTGAATTTTAAAGGTTATTAAAAGACTTCAAACTACAGTTTGCTGCAGCCTGTCGTTTCTCTGCTGTGGAATTTGCTGATAGTGATCCTGTACCAAGTCACTCTAATAAGCTTTGACTGTTTAGTCACACTTACCAGTTAGGTAATAATACTGCACAGTAATAATTGGACTCCCTTTTAAGGGCCTTTGAGTAGCTGATAAATATTAGTGGGTGGTGGTGGTAGCAGCTGATACTACTGTATAGTCTGGGAAAAAGGGGCACAGCTGGAGAACCTGTGCCAGCCTTCCCCAGGAGTGTCTGTGTGGTTGTATAAATTATTCTCAAAGTGTGTGTGTGTGTGCGTGTGTGTGTGTGTGTGTGTGTGTGTGTGTGTGTGTGTGTGTGTGTGTGTGTGTGTGTGTGTGTGTGTGTGTGTGTGTGTGTGTGTGTGTGTGTGTGTGTGTGTGTGTGTGTGTGTGTGTGTGTGTGTCAGCTACTTGGACAGGGACACGAGGCACTGGTTGGACAGAGAGGGTGCTGGAGGTTTTAGCTTGCCCACTAGGTGGAGATCTGGACCTTATAGCTGTCCCAGTGGGAAGTCTTACTGGGGACCTGGAGAGCACAGGAGCGACCAGCCCTGGACTGACTGTGATCTCTGCATGCTCTTAAGGGAAATTGCAGTTTACTGTGTGTATTTGTTATTTTTTTCATCCTATATGAGACAGTGGTGTTAGTGGTGAGGATTGAGGTTCCTTGATTGCTGGGCCAGGTCACGGGTGTCACATATTAATTGTTTGGCAGAGATGGGATATCCACACCACATATTAATTGGTTGGCAAATACTACTTGGCTTGTAGTGGTGTAGGTAAAGTGAATTCCTGTAGCTTGTGTACAGTAAGCTTTGAAGGTGTTTTGTACTCTAAATCAGCCACGCAGTGAATATTCAGAATTCAGATCGTAATTGTTTTATTTCTTTTGTTAGCTTAGTTAGTCAGGGGGAGCAGGCAGCATGTCGGCAGAGGAGTATGGAAAGCTGACAAGGAGCCAGCTGGCTGAGATGTGCCAGGCTAGGGGACTGGTGCATGGAAACCTAACTAAGGCAGCCCTGATTGCAGCATTGGTTACAGCTGCATCAGAAAACAGCAACCAGGAGGACAATCAGACTGGCAGCGGAGATATAATACCCTCGGAGAATGGGCAGCTCAACCTTTCTGCAGAGGACTTAAAAATCAATCTGGAGCTAAAGAGACTTGAGTTGGAGGCCAGGCGTTTGGAGATAGAAGCCAAGGAAAAGAAGCAGCAGAGGAGGCATGAGAGGGAAATGCTGACTCTTTGCCAGCGTCATGGAGGTAATGGGGAAGGGAGTAACTGGACCCCAGAAGCACAACAGGTCAGTAAATTACTTCTGCAATTTAAAGAGGGGATAATTTTGATAGTTTCATTCATATGTCTGAGAGGGTATGCAAACAGTATAGTGTTGACCAAAGGCTCTGGGTATGGTTCCTGACCCTCTTACTCCATGGTAAAGCTGTAACTGCTTCATCAAAAATGTCTGACATTGCATGTTTTGATTATACTGCTGTTAAAAATCACTTGTTAGAATTGTTTAAGCTAACACCTGAAACATATAGGAAAAAGTTCTAGCATAGACGCAAGGCAGATGAAAGTGTGTGTGAATATGTTGCTGAACTGAGCACTTATTTCCATAGGTGAGTGAGTGGATGTCAGGTCACCACTTTTGAAGGGCTGGTAGACCTTTTGGTGAGGGAACAAGCCCTTAGCACTTTGCCTGAGGACATGAGGGTATGGTTAGCTGATAGACAATGTGCTACTTCAGAGGAGTTGGAGAAGAAGGGAGACCTATACCTGGCAAGCAGGGCAGCACTGCACAGGAAAGGGACCCTCAGTACTGCTGATGGGTCTAAAGGAACCCATGGTGGGCAGCATAGACTGCCCCAACAGAATCTGCCAGTAGCAAGGGAAGCCACTAGTCCATGTACACATCCAGGAGCTAGGGTTAAATGTTTTGAATGCAACCAGTGGGGCCATGTGGCATAGAGGTGTCCACAGAGGCAAGGTGAGGAACAAAAGGTGAGGGAGCCAGTAAGTGGGAAAGACAAAATGCCAATAGTAGGCTGTCTTTGGACAACAAGGGTACCAAACTACCACCAGAGATTATATCCTATTGTAGTGAATGGCAAAGAGACCATTGCCAAGAGAGACACAAACTCTTATATAACCATTGTGAAGCCTGCAATGCTTTCAGAGGAGCACTACTTACCTGGGCAGTCTACTACAGTTGGGGCTTTAGGAGGGATCCCTTTCCAAATACCTTTGGCTAGTGTTCACCTTGACTGGGAGGGTGGAAAAGGAAGACAGCAAGTAGGTGTGTTTGAGGATATACCTGCAAATGTTCTGATAGGGAATGATTTTGATAGTGCAGTACCCTGTGCTTGTGCAGTTACACGCAGTCAGGCTTGGAGACAAGTAGGTATGTCTGGTAGCCTGGGGGAGACTCAGACAGACTGCATACTTACAGCCAGGACTGGTGAGGTGGTTACTTCAGGGAGGGAGCTACTCTGTAGCAGTAAGACTGAAGTTGAGCCACAGCTCTTGTAGGTGTTGATGTTCCCTTGGACAGAGTAACTGCAAAGGTAGAGGTGAGTAGTAGTACCCAGGCTGACAGTGAGGCACCACTGTCAGAGGATGCCAGACTTCCTGTGGAAGGGGAGCTGGGGAGGGTTACAAGGAGAGAGTTGAGACAGGCTCTGCTCTCAGACCCTACTTTGCAAGGCCTGAGGCAGGTAGCTAGGGAGGCACCTTATTCTCATGGAAAGGGGGAATCTGTATACTGGGACAAAGGGTTACTATACACAGAGTGGGCCCCTGATGGAGGGCTAGAAGGTGAGAGAGTACAGAAGTTGGTAGTGCCTAGAGCCTACCATCTGGCACTTCTAGCCATAGCCCATGATATTTCCTTTGCAGGTCATATGGGCATAAAACGTACAAAGAGACATATTATGCAGAACTTCTATTGGCTTGCAATTTCCAGAGATGTAACAGGGTACTGCCGGACCTGTGAGCAGTGCCAAAAGGTAGGCAAGGCAGGATACAAGGTGAGAGCTCCTTTGATGCCTTTGCCTGTGATTAAGGAGCCATTTCAGAGTGTAGCTATAGATATCGTGGGTCACCTGAGTTCCCCAAGTTCCACAGGGAAAAGGTATATCCTAGTGGTAGTGGATTATGCTACACGATACCCTGAGGCAGTGGATTTGTCTTCCATTGAGGAAGAGAAGGTGGCAAATGCTTTGTTAGAGATTTTCAGCAGAGTAGGTTTCCCAAAAGAAATACTGACTGACAGAGGTGCCAATTTCATGTCAGACCTGCTGGCTTGTCTGTGGAAGTCCTGTGGGGTGAAGCACATGAAGACCACCCCTACCATCCCCAGACTAATGGTTTTGTTGAGAGGTTAAACTCTACAATCAAGTCCATGCTACTGGTATTTGCAGATCCATTTAAGAAGGAGTTGGACAAATATTTGCCCCATCTGTTGTTTGCTTACAGAGAGGTTCCCCAGGAATCCACAGGTTTTTCACCCTTTGAGTTGCTGTATGGGCATAGGATGAGGGGACCTCTAGATTTAATTCGAGATGAGTGGGAAGGTGAGTGCAAGTCTCACAAGGAGTCTGTTGTAGCATACGTCCTAAACTTCAGCACAAGGCCCAAGGAACTCATGGGCTTGGCCCAGGAGAACCTGGCAGAAGCCCAACAACAGAAAAAGGTGTGTTATGACAGCAATGCTTGAGCTAGAGAGTATGCTGTGGGGCAGCAGGTAATGGTTCTCATTCCTGTCAGACACAACAAGCTGCAAGCAGCTTGGGAGAGACCCTACAAGGTGGTAGGAAAGGTAAGTCATGTTAACTATATGGTGGAACTGCTAGGCAGAAGGCAGGGGCACAAACTGTACCATGTTTACATGATGAAACCTTACCATAATAGGGAGGCCCTTGTGATGAGCATTTGCAGTGGATTGCAGGAGGAGTCTGAGGGAAATCTGGGGACTGATCTCCTCAGTGAGGCTCCGGTTGATACCTCCGTGGAAGGGGTAGCAATGTCCCAGCAGCTATCTCCTACCCATTTTTGAGAAATATGAGCAGTGTTGCAGGAATTTGGGGACATGTTCACTGGGAAACCAGGGTGCACCCACCTTGGGCAGCACCAGATGGATACAGGACCCTAAAAGCCTATTAGGCAGGCCCTTATAGAGTGCCCGACAGAGTCAAACAGACTCTGAGTGAGGAGTTACAGGAGATGTTGGAACTAGGGGTGATTCAAGAGTCCAACAGTCCCAGGGGCTCCCCAGTGGTGCTGGTGCCAAAGAAAGATGGCAGCAGCAGGTTCTGTGTGGACTACAGAAAATTAAATAGTCACAAAGAGTCAGATGCTTACCCCATGCCTTGGACAGATGAGGCCCTAAAGCAGCTGGGTGGGAATAAGTATCTCACAACCATTGATCTTACCAAGGGTTACTGGCAGGTGCCCTTGACTCCCAGTGCTAGAGAGAAGTCAGCCTTTGTGACTCCTTTTGGCTTGTATGAGTTCACAGAGATACCCTTTGGGATGAAGAATGCCCCAGCAACGTTCCAGAGGCTGTTAGATCATATCTTAGCAGGAGCAGGAGGGTTTGCCCTTGCTTACCTAGATGATATTGCCATCTACAGCCATTCCTGGTTGGAGCACCTTCAGCATGTCAGGGAGGTGCTGGGCAGACTACAGACAGCAGGGTTGACCATTAAGCTGAGCAAATGTCAGGTGGGTATGGCAGAGGTCTTCTACCTAGGACATAGAGTGGGGAGTGGTAAGATAAGGCCAGAACCTGCACCTGTTACTAAAAAGCAGGTGAGTGCATTTTTGGGGACAGCAGGGTACTACAGAAAGTAAGTCCCCATTTATAGTACCATAACTGCTCATCTCACAGACCTGACAAGGAAGAACAGGACAAATAAGGTAGTGTGGACCCCAGCATGTGAGCAGGCATTCCAGAAGCTTAAAGAAGCTTTGGGAGGACCCCGTGTGTTAGCCAGTCCAGATTACAGCAAAGAATTTGTTATGCAGGTGGATGATTCGAACCAGCCGGATTTCTTCAGAGAGAGAAGAGCACCCAGTGGTTTATCTCAGTTGTAGGCTCCAACCCAGGGAGGAATGCTATGCAGCTGTAGTAAAGGAATGTCTATCCATAGTGTAGGCACTGAAGAAACCTCAGCCTTATCTGTATGGAAGGAAATTCACTGTTATGACATATCACAATCCCCTAACATGGTTAAACAAAGCCAGCCAGCAAAATGCCAAGTTTCTAAGATGGAGCCTGGGGTTGCAAGCATAGGATATGTCCATGCAGCACCGCAGTGGGATTAGCAATGCCAATAAAGATGGGCTCTCAAGCTAGGGAACGGGGTAAGGTATACTCAGACCTAATTCCCTCAAGCAGCGTTTCTCAAGGGTCACTTGAAAAACTAGCTTGAGTTCTCCAGGGGGGAGATATGTGAAGAATGGGTGAAGATGGGGGAAGGCTGCCAGCCTAGCCAGATAGAATTTTGGAGATAATTCTGTCATCTGTAAATATTAATGTAAACCACAGGCTTGTTGTCTTAAATGGTAAAAATAGTGTTACATGTGGAATCGGAAAATAATGTGACAGCAGTGCACTCTACTGACCAAGTAAAGCATGTTGCAACCCTCTGATGTAAACATGGCTCCGGCCAGTCTAGAGGAAGGAGTTCTTGCTATTGTTTTAAGGCCAGAGTTAATGGTCAGAATTTGCATGCCTAAATGTCCTTTATTGCTCTGGTTTCTGCCCAGAGGTGAATAATGTAAATATAGTTTCTGTTAGCCTGGGAACCCAGGGAAGTGTGAAGAATGATGTAATGTGAACCAGGAATGTGATTTTAAAAGCAGAGAGAATCAGAGAGCATTAAGCATTTTTGTCTTGACCATCCAACTCATCAGCACTGCCGTTGCTCTATATGTAAGTTTATCTTAGACTTCTTTTTTTATCTTAGAAATAGCTAGAAACTAGAAAGTTTAGACTAAGTGTTTTTCTGTGATGTCAGAACTGTACTACTGAATTATTTTAAGTATTTCTCTGTGATCTCGGAACTCTTGACATGCGCTGTGTAGCAAAAAGTATTGTCTTATGTTTTTAATTATTTATTATTAAATATTTTAAACCCTTTTAACTGTGGCTATTTTGTGTAGAGATAATTTAAGCTCTAGAGTACATTGCATGTATATAGTGTTCCTGTACCAAGTCACTCTAATAAGCCTTGACTGTTTAGTCACACTTACCAGTTGGATAATAATATTGCACAGTAATAATTGGACACCCTTTTAAGGGCCTTTGAGTAGCTGATAAATATTAGTGGGTGGTGAAACAATGTCATTTATACCAGGGGTGATTGAAGCATTAAGTCTCAATTGCCAATTAAGCTCTTCAAACTTAATCAAGTTTTCAAAATCCACACTAACATTTGCTACCATTACACTGTCAATGATAAAAAAATAAAAACTTTTTAAAATTAGGACAAACACTAGAGTGTCTGAACAAAGTGTTGCTGGTTTTCTTTTTTTGATATTATAAACATGCTTTTTAATTCTTTCTTTTAATTTTCTAATTGTTTTCCCTACATAAAAGGTGGTGCAGGAACGACATGCGGCAAGGTAGACAATGTGGGATATGTTGTAGATGCACTTGCCACAACAAGGAATAGTTCTTACAAAATTGTCTCCTGAAACATAGGGCACTTCATAAATAAACCTACAAACTTGCATGCCCCACATTTCCACATCGCTCCATGACACCTCATCAGTGGTTCTTCAATACTGGGTAATTCCAGAAGAGACTTAATAGTAATACCTTTAGAAAAACAATCACATGGGTGGCTCCTATATGTTTCTTGATGTCATCGGGGAACACCAAATCCCAGTTCAATATAACTGTACTAGTATATGAAAAAAACATCCTTACTATATGGTATAGAAAAAATATCCTTAATGTCAGAAAACTAATATATCTCATTCTGCCCACATCTGATTCCACAACACTGTCAGATGTAGCTATTCTAATTTTCAATATGGGATGTTGGGTCAGTTTTTCTTCTTTTTTAGTGTGTGTATTTTGTTTGTGTTGTTGGTTACTTCTTTGAATGATACTTCTGACTCCCTTTTCTTTATTTCTTCTGCCAGTTTCCTGGCACCACTTCCTGCCACTTCAGCTATCTCTTCTGACAGAACATTGGTGCATGCAAGGACTATGATATGTATACAATCCTTCTTCATTGTAATAATTCTGTCATCTTCTGCCATGTCTTACTGAGTCAAAACACAAAGACTAATTCGTCTAAAACCTCATCTTTTCTTTTTTGCTTGTCTAGACTCTTTTTGATTAAGTTACAACTGACAGCATCCCTCACGCTTTCTCCACAGTGGATCTTACTTCATTCATGCAACTGGCTCACTGCCCTTCTTACTGCTAACTTTGTTGCATCTACTTCTACCACTCTTCTTTTTCTAGGCCATTTTTGACCTAGTGACTGTTGACCATCGAGTCATCCCCAGTCAGACTCAGACCATTCATTTCTATGTATGAAGGACTATATTCCAGTACCATATCAGTGAGAACCACTCAGGGAAGCCATCATACTGGCAGCCATGAGAGTTTCTTATGTTATCCATGGCATCCTGGCAATGAAGGGCATCTTTGTGTAGTCATAATATCACATCTTGTGTGGAGATATGAGCTACATATCAT